>NW_021703770.1:29958174-30087872 GCF_005190385.1 Monodon monoceros | reverse complement strand
AACTATCAAACTCTTAGAGGAAAACATAGGCAGAACACTCTATGACATAAATCACAGCAAGATCCTTTTTGACCCACCTCCTAGAGAAATGGAACTAAAAACAAAAATAAACAAATGGGACCTAATGAAACTTCAAAGCTTTTGCACAGCCAAGGAAATCTTACACAAGACGAAAAGACATCCCTCAGAATGGGAGAAAATATTTGCAAATGAAGCAACTGACAAAGGATTAATCTCCAAAATTTACAAGCAGCTCATGCAGCTCAATAACAAAAAAACAAACAACTCAATCCAAAAATGGGCAGAAGACCTAAACAGACATTTCTCCAAAGAAGATAAACAGATTGCCAACAAACGCACAAAAGCATGCTCAACATCATTAATCATCAGAGAAATGCAAATGTAAACTACAATGAGATGTCATCTCACACCGGTCAGAATGGCCATCATCAAAAAAATCTACAAACAGTAAATGCTGGAGGGGTTGTGGAGAAAAGGGAACCCTCTTGCACTGTTGATGGGAATGTAAATTGATACAACCACTATGGAGAAGAGTATGGAGGTTCTTTAAAAAACTAAAAATAGAACTGTCATACGACCCAGCAATCCCACTACTGGGCATATACCCTAAGGAAACCATAATTCAAAAACAGATATGTATCACAATGTTCACTGCAGCACTATTTACAATAGCCAGGACATGGAAGCAACCTAAGTGTCCATCGACAGATGAATGGATAAAGAAGATGTAGCACATATACACAATGGAATATTACAGCCATAAAAAGAAACAAAATTGAGTTATTTGTAGTGAGGTGGATGGACCTAGAGTCTGTCAGAGAGCGAAGTAAGTCAGAAAGAGAAAAACAAATACCATATGCTAACACATATATATGGAATCTTAAAAAAAAAAAAGGTTCTGATGAACCTAGGGGCAGGACAGGAGTAAATACGCAGACATAGAGAATGGACTTGAGGACACGCGGTGGCTGAAGGGGAAGCTGGGACGAAGTGAGAGAGTGGCATGGACATAAATACACTACCAAATGTAAAATAGATAGCTAGTGGGACGCAGCCGCATAGCACAGGGAGATCAGCTCGGTGCTTTGTGACCACCTAGAGGGGTGGGATAGGGAGGGGAGGGAGGCTCAAGAGGGAAGGGATATGGGGATATATGTATACATATAGCTGATTCACTTTGTTATACAGCAGAAACGAAAGCAACATTGTAAAGCAATTATACTCCAATAAAGATGTAAAAATTTAAAAGAGTATGTAGCTCATAGGATTAAATGGATTAATTCAAGTAAAGTTCTTAGCACAGTTCCTGGGCCAATAGACATTAGCAGGAGCAAGATCTTAGAGGCCATGATGAGGGGTTCAGATTGTATGAGAGACAGTTCTAGTGGCAGTATGGAGAAACAAGTAGAAGACAGGCAAGAAGCAGGGATACTAGCTAGAGAGCTTTCACAAATATTCGGTCAAGAGCTGGTGATAGAGCATGGGCCTGGTTAACGGAGTTGGAGGTAGTTCAAGTTTGGAGGAAACTAGAGCAGGGGTCATGGAGGAAAAATATTTAAGCTGAGCCTTGAAGGAAGATATTTCCAAGGGAACCTTGGAAAAAAGCACAGATGACATGTCTTGAGCAGTGAATAGTCAATGTGGTAATGGAACAAGAAGTGGAAGAGGAAGTTGAAAGATTGAGACCAGAAAGATGAGTACTTTCAGAGCCTTACTTAACCTGTCTATTTGATGCATAAAAGAGCAGTGAGAGAAATTAATAGAACAGAAAGACATGACTATGTCTTAGGACTGACAGAGGAAGACCAGTCAGATAAGAGGATCAAAGAAAAAGGGGTTATCAACCATGTAAATATTTTGGTAGGATGAAGATTAATGCCACTGATAACTTGAGGCAGATTCAAATTGTAGCAGCTGAAGACAGATTGCAAGCAACTAAGCAGGTGGGGAAAACTGCAAGTCTTCATCTCACTACAGGCTCTTTCTTGGATTTCAGCAGATAAAGGTAAAGAACTTTAGCTTGAAAAAAGTACTAGGAGTCTAGGAGGCAGAGGCTGACAAAGGGAAAACCAGAACATGACTGTAGGAGAATGCTTGAAGGTTAAGATGCAGGGCAAGAGAAAAAGAAAAAAAGCTGCTGGAGCTCTGTACCAGAGAATGAACATAAGGTACAGTGTGATCCAAGGCAATGATGGAAACCATGCTTTGTGAAAAGAAGGCTATCAAGCTTCAATATGTGTTTTTGCCATGGCAATTTTAAAGACCCATGTTTTTATATAAACACCACACTAAAGAAGGAATATCACAAGTGACTTCATGAATCATCAGAATGGGAATTTGCTCTTGAATGTGAACACTTTACTGAATATAAAATCCTCTAGATAAAATTTCACTTTTGTAGCAAGGTCTCTTTGATTATAAGATCACTTATAGAAATTAAATCGTTTCACATTATTTTACCTTTTTATTTTCTAAAAATGTGTTAGGTAACATGTAGAAAATATGTGAATTTTGGGGTTACCTAAAGTCTTAAATTTCTTTGAGTAAATAGGAAATAGACTCTGGAAGTACCTATAATGAATACCTGTTATATGGCTGCCCAGTATCTATTTTTCTTCCTTCTTGGAGTAATAGCCTGAATTTCTTTTCAGTACCTACCCTGTCTCTCCATTCTCACCGTTGTGATTTAGTTGGAAAATGGGCCTCACCTGCCCCAGAGAAAGGCCCTGATTCATAGAGCCAATCTGAATGTGCCACCTCTGAATGTTTTGGAACTGGCACGATTACCTAAGTTGGTCCAATCAGTGACTCTTAGACACTTTCGCTGAATATATGATATAGATTCTCTGTTTCACAAAAAGATGTAATTCTTAGAGTTCCTCAAAGTCAGTTTAGGATTATGAACTGGGGGGTGGGGGGGAGGGAGGGAGTTTGTCCAAAAACAGTCAACACCAGGGAAGTGACAGTTAAAAACTGAAAGAAACTAGGTTCTAAGTCACATTATGTGAGCGTCTAGTCTCACTCCTAGCCACATGTATCTCTGTGGTTTCAAAGGAAGTTAATTGGTTCGCTCTATGTAAGCCATTCTCAGTTGGGTTTTTCTATTACTTGCTGTACTTGAAAGCTTCCTAGATGACAGAATCTGTGATCTAGACCCTAAAGCCTATGTGTCACTTTTCCATCAGCTGTCAGGATGTTGGTGAACTCGTCTATGGAAATAGATGTCATTTTTATGAAAAGCGAGCATTTTGGGACCCTTATGTATGTTGTATAGGTTCTTTAAAACGTTTAGTTTTACAGAGAAACTTTTTTTTTTATAATAAAGATATTCAACTCACCATGAAAAGCATAAGAGACTTAGAAAAATAACTAAAACCTGCTAATAGTTGAAGGCCCAACTACACAAAAGTTGGATTTGAAGGTTGTCCCTTATCTATTTTCTGACAGCAAATATTGCAGGATTGTTTGTTTATATTAATGTAAGTTTCAATATATGTTAATTATGAATAGAACAAGCCTAGAAAGTGATAAAGCCAATTCACACTCAACTTGTCAAAAGAAATAGTAATAAGCTTCTTCCCTTAAGTGAAGCATGTTAACCTCTTCCGCACCCAGGTTCTAAAGTAATTCATAAGTAGACAAGAGGTATGTGGAACATGATGTATTATCTTTATTACTAATAACCCTCATTCTCTAATTTCAGCCTTATATCTGTGTAAAAGAGGGCTTCCTTACACTGAGCCCCATAATGATACAGACATACGCATCCAGCCGCAGACAGCACTGGGCCCAGACTATTTTGCCGCCTGCCCTTGTAAGACTTATGGAGAAATGGGGCCCAATGCATGCTTTCTGTGAGCAGCTTATTCCCAACGAGAGGGGAGAAAGTGCTACTCATGCTCACTTCTTTGTCCCAAACTCAAGCAAATCATCACACCTCTACCAATCTAGGTCCAACCAGGAGACAGAACACAGTAAATTTAACCAGAATTGTTAAGCTATAATAGAGTGAAATAAATACAATTACCCCTCTGTATCCACGGGTTCTGCACCCCGGATTCAACCAACCGTAAATTGAATAGCAGTAGATTGAATCCTCGTATGCAGAATCCTCCAATGTGGAGCCCCAGGGTACTGAGGGCAGACTGTACTACTCCATTTTACATAAGAGACTTCAGCAATCGCAGGGGACTGGCGGGGCAGGGGGAGCCTTAGGACAAATTCCTTGCTCATGCTGAGGGATGACTGCGTGTTGAGAACTCTTAACAGTACCCTAGGGCAGAGGGAGAGTACCCAAGGAAAGGCAAGCTTGGAAGAGGATCCCCCTCTGGCATTCATACCTCTGATGGAATAAAATTTAAAGGCAGGACAAAAAAAATTAAACACAGAATTCTGTTCGGGCCTTCTCCCTCCCTAATGCCCAGTGTGCATCTGCATTACACATTAAGCAGAGCTCCTGAAATCTTCACGATCTAAAACAGAGAGAGATGATAAGTATTTTAGCTACTCAAAACTTGAAAGAGATACTCGTTACATATCTTCTCGCTGTAGATCAGAGAGAGAGCGAAGGCGGAGCAGGTCTCGTTTTAGATCTGACAGAGGTTCTAGAACTAGATCACCCTATTCTTGTCAGAACGGTCCCATTATGACGACTCTCATTATGATGGTCGTTACCATAGGAGCTCCCCTTATCAAGAGAGGGCACGCTAGTCTCGGCCATATACCAGTAACAGGGCAAGACTGATGGATACTGTAAAACTGAGTCCTCTTACTTAGAGATGGAAAAAAGAGGAAAGGATTCTTCAAAATTAGAAGGAGAATCCAAAAGGACTTCAGAAAATGAAGCAATGAAAAGATGTTATTCTCCCACTAATGAACAGGGATTCCGACGCGGGTCATCATATTCCAAGCACGGTAAGAGTGCTTCCCGTTATAAATCTGCCCCTTCAAAACCTGCACCCAAGTCTGATAAATTTAAAAATTCTTTCTGTTGTACAGAATTGAATGAGGAAATCAAACAGTCTCATTCTTTTAGTTTACAGACTCCTTGTTCTAAAGGTAGTGAATTAAGAGTGATTAGTAAAGTTCCTGAAAGAGAGAAGATTGGGTCTCCATCTCCATCAAATCGATTAAATGATTCACCTACTTTTAAAAAGCTAGATGAATCACCTGTTTTTAAGTCTGAATTTATAGGACATGATAGCCATGATAGTATTAAGGAATTAGACTCTTTATGTAAAGTGAAGAATGATCAATTAAGAAGTTATTGTCCCACCGAATTTAATACAAACGGATCTCCTGGGGCCGAATCTGATTTGGCAGCATTTTGCGCTTCTAAACGTGACACTGTTTTGATGTCTTCTGATGATAGTGTGACTGGATCAGAGGTTCCCCTTTGGTCAAAACGTGCATGCTTTCATCAAATGGATTTCAAAACATTAATAGATGTAAAGAAAAAGACTTGGATGATACTCGCATGCAGCATAGTAAGTCAGAAAGCCCATTTAGAGAAACAGAACCTCCAGTGTCGCCACACCAGGATCAACTCATACCTTTGCCAGTTATGACTATAGATCATTCCGAAACAATAGTTAAAGAACCAGTTGATGTGAGAGTTTCTTGCTGTAAAACCAAAGATTCAGATATTTACTGTACTTCAAATGACAACCGTCCTTCTTTGTGTCATTCCGGAGCTGAAAATACTGAGCCTTTAGTAATGAAGATTTCTTCAAATAGCTTTATGAATGTGCATTTGAAATCAAAAACAGTTATATGTGATAATGGAAGTCTGACAGATCAGCACTCAAAATTTGCATGTGGAGAATATAAGCAGAGTGTTGGTAGTACTAGTTCAGCTTCTGTTAATCATTTTGATGATTTATAACCACCTACAGGGAGCTCATGTATTGCTTCATCTCTTCAGAGTCTTCCAGCAGGGACAAACGTAGACAGTTTAACTCTCTTGCAATGTGGAGAGAATACATCTCCAGTTTTGGATGCTGTGCTGAAGAGTAAAAGCGCAGAGTTTTTAAAGCATGCAGAGAAAGAAATAATAGAAGTAGCTAGTGGCCTTCCTGATTCAGGAAGAGGATTTGCTTCCTGGGAAAACAGGCATAATAATGGACTATCTGGGAAATGTGTGCAAGAGGCTCAAGAAGAAGGGATGTCCATACTGCCTGATAGAAGAGGAAGACCAGAAATCTCTTTAGATGAAGAAGGTGGAAGAGGACATACACATACTTCTGATGACTCAGAAGTTGTATTTTCTTCTTGTGATTTGAATTTAATCATGGAGGACAGTGATGGTGTAACATATACCTTAAAATGTGACAGTAGTGGTCATGCCTCAGAGATTGTATCCACTGTCCATGAAGACTATTCTGGTTCTTCCAAAAGTTCAAGAGATGAAAGTGATTCAGAAGATACAGATTTTGATGATAGCAGTATTCCAAGAAACCGTCTTCAGTCTGTTGTGGTTGTGCCAAAGAATTCTACTTTGACCATGGAAGAAACAAGTCCTTCTTCTTCTCGGAGCAGTCAAAGTTACAGACACTATTCTGACCACTGGGAAGATGAGCGATTGGAGCCAAGGAGGCACTCATTTGAGGAAAAATTTGAGAGTATAGCAAGTAAAGCCTGTCCTCAAACTGAGAAGTTCTTCTTTAATAAAGCAACAGAGAAGAATTCAGAAATCTCTTTTACACAGCCCAGCCGAAAACAGATAGATAATCACCTGTCTGAAATTGCTCATCCTCAGAGTGATGGGGTTGATAGTACAAGTCATACAGACATAAAATCTGACCCTCTAGGTCACCCAAATTCTGAGGAAGCAGCGAAAGCCAAAATAACTTCTAGGCGGCAAGAAGAGCTGCCAGTTTATTCTCCTGATGATTCTGAAGATGTCTCAAGTAAGTCTCGGCAACAGACCACTTTCCCTAACAGGCCAGATAGTAGACTGGGAAAAACAGAGTCAAATTTTTCTTCTTGTGAGATCTCCCGAGTGGATGGTTTCCGTTCATCATCGGAAGAGCTCAGAAATCTAGGGTGGGACTTCTCTCAACAAGAAGAGCCTACTACCACATATCAGCAACCTGGCAGCAGCTATGGAGCCTGTGGTGGACACAAGTATCAGCAAAGTGCAGAACAGTATAGTGGGACACGTAATTACTGGCAAGGCAATGGCTACTGGGATCCAAGATCAGCAGGTAGGCCGCCTGGAACTGGGGCTGTGTATGATCGAATTCAAGGGCAGGTACCAGATTCCTTAACAGATGACCGTGAAGAGGAGGAGAATTGGGATCAACGTGGAGGATCTCACTTTTCAGGCCAGTCCAATAAATTTTTTCTGTCCCTTCAGAAGGACAAGGGGTCAGTGCAAGCACCTGAAATAAGCAGCAATTCCATTAAGCTGTGATTCCTTTAGCTGTGAATGAGGAGAAAGATCTTTCGAAAAACTTAGAAAAAAAATGATAGGAAAGATAGAGGGCCGCTTAAAAAAAAGGAGACAGGAATTGGAGAGTGATTCTGAAAGTGATGGTGAGCTTCAGGACAGAAAGAAAGTTAGAGTGGAGGTAGAGCAGGGAGAGACAGCAGTGCTTCTAGGCTCAGCATTGGTTGGGACTTCGTGTGTCATGGAGGACTTCAGGGACCCAGAGCGGTGGAAGGAATGTGCCAAACAAGGGAAGATGCCTTCTTACTTTGATCTGATTGAAGAAAATGTTTATTTAACAGAAAGAGAGAAGAATAAATCCCATCGGGATTTTAAGCGAATGCAGTGTGAGTGTACACCTCTTTCTAAAGATGAAAGAGCTCAAGGTGAAATAGCATGTGGGGAAGATTGTCTTAATCGTCTCCTCATGATTGAATGTTCGTCTCGTTGTCCAAATGGGGATTATTGTTCCAATAGACGGTTTCAAAGAAAACAGCATGCAGATGTGGAAGTCCTACTCACAGAAAAGAAAGGCTAGGGCTTGAGAGCTGCTAAAGATCTTCCTTCGAACACCTTTGTCCTGGAATATTGTGGAGAGGTACTTGATCACAAAGAGTTTAAGGCCCGGGTAAAGGAGTATGCACAAAACAAAACCATCCACTACTATTTCATGGCCCTGAAGAATGATGAGATAATAGATGCCACTCAGAAAGGAAATTGCTCCCGGTTCATGAATCACAGCTGTGAACCAAACTGTGAGACTCAAAAATGGACTGTGAACGGACAACTGAGAGTTGGGATTTTTACCACCAAACTGGTTCCTTCAGGCTCAGAGTTAACATTTGACTATCAGTTCCAAAGATACGGCAAGGAAGCACAGAGATGTTTCTGTGGGTCGGCTAATTGCCGGGGTTACCTGGGAGGAGAGAACAGAGTCAGCCTCAGAGCAGCAGGACGGAAAATGAAGAAAGAACGATCTCGGAAGAAGGATTCGGTGGATGGAGAGCTAGAAGCTCTGATGGAGAATGGTGAGGGTCTCTCTGATAAAAACCAGGTGCTCAGCTTATCCTGGCTAATGGTTAGAATTGAAACTTTGGAACAGAAACTTACCTGTCTCAAGCTCATACAGAACACACATTCACAGTCTTGCCTGAAGTACTTTCTGGAACGTCATGGGCTGCCTTTGTTGTGGATCTGGATGGCAGAACTACGTGATGGCCGGGAAAGTAACCAGAAGCTTCAGGAAGAGATTATAAAGACTTTGGAACATTTACCCATTCCTACTGAAAATATGTTGGAGGAAAGCAAAGTGCTTCCTATTATTCAACGTTGGTCTCAAACCAAGACTGCTGTCCCTCAGCTGAGCAAAGGAGATGGGTATTCTAGCAAGAATACATCACATGCTCACACACCGCTCAACACACCTGATCTTTCCACCAAGCTGAGCATAGAAGCTGACACAGACACCCCCAAGAAGCTAATGTTTCGCAGACTTAAAATTATAAGTGAAAATGGCATGGACAGTGCGATCTCTGATGCTACCAGCGAGCTAAAGGCAAGGATGGCAAAGAGGACCTTGACCAGTTAGAAAACGTCCCTATAGAAGAAGAGGAACAACAGCTACTCACACAACAGCTGCCTGAATCTAAAGTTGATAGTGACATTGCTGTGGAGGCCATTAAGCTACCCACATCTGAACCAGAGGCTGACACTGAAATAGAGCCTAAAGAGAGCAATGGCACAAAACTAGACGAACCTATTGCTGAGGAAACACCATCCCAAGATGAAGAGGAGGGTGTATCTGATGTGGAGAGTGAGAGGAGCCAGGAACAGCCACATAAAACGGTAGATATAAGTGATTTGGCCACCAAGCTCCTGGACAGTTGGAAAGACCTAAAGGAGGTATATCGAATTCCAAAGAAAAGGCAAACCGAAAAGGAGAGCACAATAACCGAACGAGGAAGGGATGCTGTTGGCTTCAGAGATCAAACAGTTGCCCCAAAGACTCCTAACAGGTCAAGAGAGAGAGACCCAGACAAACAAACTCAAAATAAAGAGAAAAGGAAACGAAGGGGCTCCCTCTCACCACCACCTTCTGCCTATGAGCGGGGAACAAAAAGGCCAGGTGGCAGATATGATACACCAACTTCTAAAAAAGTACGAATTCAAGATTGCAATCAACTTTCTACAGAGGAGCGTCGAAAGTTGTTTGAGCAGGAGGTAGCTCAGCGGGAGGCTCAAAAACAACAGCAGCAGATGCAGAGCCTGGGAATGACGTCTCCACTGCCCTATGACTCTCTTGGCTACCATGCCGTCATCACCCCTTTGCTGGCTACCCACCAGGTTACCCCATGCAGGCCTACGTGGATCCCAGCAATCTTAGTGCTGGAAAGGTGCTCCTCCCCACACCCAGCATGGATCCTGTGTGTTCTCCTTCTCCTTATGATTATTCTCAGCCCTTGGTGGGACATTCTACAGAACCCCTTGCTGCCCCTCCACCTGTGCCCGTGGTGCCACATGTGGCAGCCCCTGTGGAAGTTTCCAGTTCACAGTATGTGGCCCAAAGTGATGGTGTGGTACACCAAGACTCCAGGGTCACCGTCCTGCCAGTGCCAGCCCCAGGCCCAGTCCAGGGACAGAATTATGGTGTTTGGGATTCAAATCAACAGTCCGTGAGTGTACAGCAGCAGTACCCTCCTGCACAGTCTCAAGCAACCTTATATTATCAAGGACAGGCTGCTCCAACTGTCTATGGTGTGACGTCACCCTATTCACAGACAACTCCACCAACTGTACAGAGTTGTGCCCAGCCAAGTCTTCAGTACATCCAGGGACAACAGATTTTCACAGCTCACCCACAAGGAGTGGTGGTACAGCCAGCCATAGCCGTGACTACAATAGTTGCACCAGGGCAGCCTCAGCCCTTACAGCCACCTGAAATGGTTGTGACAAATAACCTCTTGGACTTACCACCCCCATCTTCTCCCAAACCAAAAACCATTGTCTTACCTCCCAACTGGAAGACGGACCGAGACCCAGAAGGGAAGATTTACTACTACCATGTGATCACAAGGCAGACTCAGTGGGATCCTCTTACTTGGGAAAGCCCAGGAGAGGATGCCAGCCTTGAGCATGAAGCTGAGATGGACCTAGGAACCCCAACATATGATGAAAATCCCATGAAGACCTCAAAAAAGCCTAAGACAGCAGAGGCAGACGCCTCCAGTGAGCTGGCTAAGAAAAGCAAACAAGTATTCAGAAAAGAGATGTCCCAGTTCATCGTCCAGTGCCTGAACCCTTACTGGAAACCTGACTGCAAAGTGGGAAAAATTACCACAACTGAAGATTTCAAACACCTAGCTCGCAAGCTGACTCACGGCGTTATGAATAAGGAGCTGAAGTACTGTAAGGACCCCGAGGACCTGGAGTGCAATGAGGACGTGAGACACAAAACCAAGGAGGACATTAAGAAGTACATGCAGAAGTTTGGGGCTGTTTCCAAACCCAAACGGGACACTGAATTAGAGTGACCTTCAGGGCCAGGCTGGGAGGACGGGCAAGCTGGTAGGAGGGACTCTGGGGAGAAGAAATCCCGTGGGCCCTCTCTCCCCACCCCACTGTCAGGGCTGTGCTACTGACGACACATCACCCTGGGGAATTCAAACCTGCAGAATGAGCTCACAAAAATGAGCTCCATCTACAACAAGCGGTCCCTGGTTGTGAGCTGTTGTTAGAGGCCATCTTAGGCAACGGTTTAGGCCCTTGAGGCCTTCCCTTCCGAGACCCCGGCCAGGCCTGACCCCACTCTCAAGGCTGGGTCTCCTCCTTGGCGGTGCTGTCAACACACAGACTCATGTGCATCCCCACCCACGACCCCTTACCCTGACGATCTGTATTATATTTTAATGTCTATGTGAATATATCGAAAATAATTTGTCTTTCCTGGTTTTTGGCTTTTGTTTTGCTTTTAAGCCTCTGCGTGCTAGGATCACAGAAGACTTTGTAAGGATGGTTTAAGTTCCCCTGCAAGGTTTAATGTGTTATCATGTAAATATTCCAGAGCAGGCTGCCTTGTGGTTTTGGCCAGCCTTGTGCTATGTTGATAAGATTGATTTACTACTTAAAGTCACCTTACTTGAGCTTTCCTGGTGGCGCAGTGGTTGAGAGTCCGCCTGCCAATGCAGGGGACACGGGTTCGTGCCCCGGTCCGGGAAGATCCCACATGCCGCGGAGCAGCCGGGCCCGTGAGCCATGGCCGCTGAGCCTGTGCGTACGGAGCCCGTGCTCCGCAATGGGAGAGGCCACAACAGTGAGAGGCCCGTGTACCACAAAAAAAAAAAAAAAAATCACTTTATCCAATTTTTACTGAACTTTTTATGTAAAAACTAGAATCAATTAAAGAAAAAAAAAGGATAAGTCTATGCCTTCAACTTCTAACAGGTGGGAGAGTTCTCAGTGCTTTCTGAGAATCTGCTTCCCAGGTTATAATACTCAGTTTGGCACCAACAGAATTCCCTTTTTCTTAACTTGATAATTAATTTTGGAGAAGGTGCGGTTGCAGACAACCACTGGCTGGTGAGAAAGTTTGCTGGGTTGCCTGTGCCAGAACTGGTTTAGGGTCATCTGATAAACAGGAAACAATCACCTAGGACACAGGCAAGCCAAGGCATGTAAGCAGGTTGCTGAGGAAGCTGGGAGGTTTCTGCAGGTGTCAAGCCAGAGCAGACATCACCCACCTTGGAAAGGTCTCAGGAACAGCCCTGCAGGGGGCAGAAAAGTCAGGCCTGGTCATGCTTGGGAGTGTGCGTGGTGAGGGCTGTGGGTTGCTACAGCATGAAGCCAGAAGCACGCGGTATGCCTCTTACGTCCGCAGCAAGGTGATCACCAAGGCTCCTGGGCTGGGGCTACAAGGTAGTCAAAGGACTGAGCACTCTGGGTGTGCAATTGGAGAATGAATTTGGAGCTGGGAAGCAATAAGTTCATAAGCAGCTCAGTCGACCCCTTTGACTTCTCAGCTTTCATATGCACCATTCTACACACATTTCAACGCCTGCCCAGCAAAGAAACTACATTTTAGCAAGAAACAGCTAACCCTCTGATAAGTGAAGTTCTTGCCCTTCTCCCAGGTAAAACACAAACCCCAACGGTCATTGAATCCATTGCTGCCTATATTAATTAGGCCTCAATATCAGTCTTAGGTCCCACTAAAGACTACATTGTAAAGTTAACCTCCACCTAGTGTTATATAAAATTAAAATGGGAAGGAGAAGTTAGAATAAACACATACATATAACAGAAAATAGGCAAAGCTACCAGTCCTGGTTTCTGTAGTTATTCACAAGGTCAGAGTTGACGTCTATAGCTTCCACCTTCACCCACTTATTCCCTGTTTTCCTTGCCCACAGCCAGAACCCACAGCTCCATCCAGATTCTTTACTGGTAGAATGATTCAATCCTTCCCTTCTGAATGGTCTGAATCCTCAATTGTCCTGCCTTTTTCCAGTTCCTGTAGCTTTCCATTGATCTTTACTGTTGGCATGGAAGTATTGAAGGGAACCTCAGAAAATCTCCTGGGTTCCAGAGAAAATCTCCTGGGTTCCAGAGAAAATCCTCCTTGCTTCCATTATAAAGGCAACCAATTTCCTGTGGTAACTGAGATCATAACACCAGTAGATTAACCTTTTTCACCTGTTGGTTCAGTGGTATAAGGAGTGTAAGATGGCCAGGGGGCAGTCTGTGGTAGGCAGAATTCTAAGATGGATCCCACAATTCCTGCCCCTTGGGGTAAACACCAGTGTAATTTCCTTTGAGCACTGTAGGGACCTGTAAATACCATTGGATATCACCTTCATGATTATACAACAATATGGCAAAAGGAATTTTGCAGATGAAATTAGGGTCCCTAAACAGCTGACTATAATTCAATGGGAGATTATCCTGGGTGGGTCCAACCTGTCTAATCAGGCAAGTCTTTTAAAAGCAAAAGTTCTATTCTCCAGGATAGATCACATGCTAGGCCACAAGACAAGTCGCAGTAAATTGAAGATTAAAATCATATGTTGGGCTGCACCCCACAGGCCTGCAAGGCTTGTAGTTGCCAGCCTCAAGACTGAAGAAAGAGCCTAGAGACAGCAACAGAGACATCAGTGACTTATCGGACAAGGGATCTTACACACCTGAAGCAAGGTCCTGGAGCAACACCTCACCGTTTGCGGCAGACAGCAAGCAGGACATGGCAGCAGTCTTTGCTACCCGGGGGAGGAGGAGGCTACCATTTATAGGGGGAATTAACGGTCAGGTTGGCTCATAAATCACCAGAGAGACCAGCAGCTGGGCCAGGAAGCAAGCACATAGGCAGTTACTAATTAAGCCCTATAATTAAGAAGATTGGATAGTCATGTGAGTGAAGCAGGTACTGGCTGAACAGGGGATATACAGAGCAAGAGGACAGTCATCTTGAATGGCATGGTCAAACACTCCACCCTTAATACCCTGTATGACCTCTATAATCTTGGCCCATACTTCTTCTGCTATATCCCCGAGGACAGGTAGGTAGAAGTGCAACTGCAACCAAATACCACAAATGCAATAGAGACAGTCCAACAGGTGGGCAAGCTTTGGAACCAGGAGCTTATCAAGTCAATTTTTCATGGACTCTCAGAGGTTGACAATGGCATTTTGCTGTAGAGCCAGCAATCAAACTCACTTCTCAGTGAGGCCACCATTGTCACCCAGTCCACAAACAGATTCCCTTCACTCAGAGTAGGACAAGCTGCAAGATGACTAACAGGCACAATATAGGGAAGATCATGACCATTAAGCAAAATACAAGCAGTAACATCATTCTGAGGTAATGTCACCCCTGTCTACTCATTTTGTCCTGGCCTGCAATACCATACCACCTGCCCACCCTCAGTCTCCATAGCCAGTGCCGAATACTGGAGAGGTGGTGTAACAGTGCACAGGGTTAGCATAATGGTGCCTTTCGACAGTAGAGGCCTGGATTAATTACCTTAGTAATCTGAGGTGGGGCTGGGTAGAAGACAGGTGAAATCTGTAAATCCCTTTCTGATCCTATTCCCCAATGGGACAGCAAACCCAAACCACTGAGGACTTACCTGCCAGTCCTCAGGGCTATTTATAATATGTTCCCCTGGGGATAGATCCTGTGAAGGGCAAAAATGAGTTGCTGTCCAGACCTGTAGTTGGCAACAGTCCTTCGGTGGTCAACAGTTGAACTCGAACAGTGTTGACTAGTTACCTCCGGGTTAACGTGGCATCGGCACTGGGATAACTGCTCCTGGGATGTGTCCACGTGTTAAGAGTGAGTTTCCCACCTCAACTGTTGTTTAAGTAGTCTCTTCATAGCCCGGTAGCAGTGGGGCTGTAAGGCAGGTGGAAATGCCCCTGTATGTCCTTTGTATCGGCCCATTCCTGAACTTCATGGCCAATAAAGTAGATTCCTTGGTCACTATTGATGTCCACGGGGATCCTATATGTTGCATACAAATGAATAGTGGTATTTTGCATGCTCAAAGAATCGGGTAGGTTTTTTGTAATGTCTCCCACCTGTTGTAATGTATCGTAGACTGCATATAGCTGTTGTTCCATCACACTCTATCATTGCTCTACACCCTTCTATAATTGGGACCAGAAGCCCAAGGGCACTCTTATTATGTTGCTGTTGCCACAGACCTCAACCAAACGCTCCTGGGTAATGGGCCATGTTAATTCACAAGTCTGTCTCTGAATTCATATCCCTAAAGCCTGTGTCTCTAATTGTTTAGGGGTGGTAGGTCAGGGGTATGCTTGTATTTTGTAGATAATCCAGGTCCTTGAGTTTTGTCTCTATTCACCAGCCACCCCCATGTAGTCAGATGAATGAGGAGCACTGGGCTGCTACTTTTAAACTGGGAAAAGACTGAGGTTAACAGGATATCATCAACATAATGGAAGAAAAAGACATCTCTCATACACAGCTACCACAAGGCCCCACATGCTAGTAGACGGCCTCCTCCCGATCACCTCCACAACTTTCTGTTTCCCGTCCTTATGTCCTGACATCTCAGCTCCCAGGAGTTTTCTCACCCAGAGACAGCAACAGAGACATCAGGGATTTATTGGACAAGAGAAACTTACACATGAAGCAAGGTCCTGGAGCGACACCTCACTGTGCGTGGCAGACAGCAGGCAGGACATGGCAGCAGTCTTCACCACTCCGGGGAGAAGGCGGCTACCATTTATAGGGTGAATTGATGCCAGATTAGCTCATCAATTACCAGGGAAACCAGCAGCTGGGGCAGGGGGCAAGTAGGTAGGCAGTTACTAATTAAGCCCTATGATTAAGAGGATTAGAGAGTCATGTGAGTAAAGCAGGGACTGGTTGATGAGGGGAGGTACAGAGAGCAAGAGAACAGCCATCTTGAGGGCCTGACCATACATCATAGCAAGCATCTTTTCTGACCACAGTGCTATGAGACTAGAAATCAACTACAAGGAAAAAACTACCCAAAACACAAACACGTGGAAGCTAAACAATATGCTACTAAACAACCAATCGGCCATTGAAGACATCAAAGAGGAAATAAGAAAATACCTGGAGACAAATGAAAATGAAAACACAATCCAAAATCTATGTAATGCAGCAAAAGCTGTTCTAAGAGAGAGTTTTATAGTGATACAAGTCTACCTCAGAAAGCAAGAAAAATATCAAATCAACAATCTAACCTTACATCTAAAGGAACAACAAACAATACCCAAAGTTAGTTAAGGAAAGATATCAAGACCAGAACAGAAATAAATGAAATAGTGACTAAAAAAAAAAAAAAAATAGAAAAGACCAATGAAATTAAGACCTGGTTCTTTGAAAAGATAAACAAAATTGATAAACCTTTAGCCAGACTCATCAAGAAAAAAGAGAAGGCCCCCCAAAATAAAATCGTAAACAAAAAGGGGCAGTTACAACAAACACTACAGAAGTACAAAGGATCATAAGAGATTACAATGAACAACTATATATCAATAAAGTGGACAAACTAGAAGAAGAGGACAAATTCCAATAAAGGTACAATCTCCTGACTGGATCAGGAAGAAGTAGAAAATATGAACAGATGAATGACCAGGAATGAAATTGAGTCTGTAGTAAAAAATCTCCCAACCAACAAAAAATCCTATCCTTCTCAAACTGGTTCAAAAAATTGCAGAGGAAGGAACTCCTCCGAACTTATTCTACAAGGCCAGCATCACCCTGATACCAAAACTAGACAAACAGAACACAAGAAAACAAAATTACGGCCAATATCACTGATGAACACAGATGCAAAAATCCTCAACAAGATATTAGCAAACTGAATTCAACAACACATTAAGAGGATCATACACCATGATCAAGTGGGATTTATTCCAGGGATGAAAGAGATTCAATATCTACCAACCCATCAGTGTGACACACCACATTAACAAACTGAAGAATAGAAATCATATGAGCAGCTCAATAGATGAAGAAAACTCTTTTGACAAAATTCAACATCTATTCACGAAAAAAAAAAGGCCACCTACTGAATGAAAGAGGATATTTACAAAGACAAATATTGTTTGGTTTCACTTATATGTGGAATCTAAAAAACAAAACAAATGAACAAGCACAACAAAACAGAAACAGAGTCATAGATTCAGAAAACAAACAGCTGTTTGCCAACCAGACTTATCATGGCGATTATTTTGAAATGTATAGAAATATCGAATCACTATATTGTACAAAAGGAACTAACATAGTGTTGTAGGTCAATTAGGTTTCAAAAAGAAACAGACAAACTTATGGAAAAAGAGATCAGATTTGTGGTTACTAGAGGTGGGGATTGAGGGGAGGGGGAAGTGGATGAAAATAGTCAAAAGGTACAAACTTCCAGTTATAGAAATAAGTACTAGGGATGTAATGTACATCATAAATGTAATTGACACTGCTGTATGTTATCTGTGAAGGCTGTTAAGAAAGTAAGTTCTAAGTTCTCATCAGAAGGAGAAAAAAATTTTTTCTCTTTCTTTTATTTCGTATCTGTATGAGATGATGGAGGTTCACTAAACTTATTGTGATAATCATTTCAAGACGTACTTAAGCCAAATCATTATGCCATGCACCTTAAACTTATACAGTGCTGTATGTCAGTTATATCTCAAGGAAACTGGAAGGAAAAAAAAGTTTCATAAGATCCCATGCTGGCTAGGGTAGGGAGAACAGAAATTCTCCAACACTATTGGCAGGAGTGAAAATTGTCATAATAATTGAGGGTAAGTCAGTGATATATCAAAATTTGAAACATGCTTCCTCTTGGACCCAGGGATAATTTGCCCTACAGGCACTCTTGAAGAAATGCCCTAGGACATACTGTATGTGCAAGGAAATTTCACTGCAGCATTGTTTGAAACAGCGGGAATAGAAAGCAATGTTAACCGTCAGTCAGTCACTAGGGTCTAGGTAAATAAATGATGATCTATTACTACAATGGAATTCTGTGCAGCTGTTTACGAGGATGAGGTAAACATACATTTGTCTACATGAAAAGACATTCTTGGGACTTCCCTGGTGATCCAGGGGTTAAGACTCTGTGCTTCCACTGCAGGGGGGAACGGGTTCGATCCCTGGTCGGGGAACTAAGATCCTGCATGCTGCACTAGTGGCCAAAAAAAACCCCAAATAAACAAAAAAATCCCACAAAACAACAACAACAAAGATGTTCTTAATGTTAAATGAAAGATAAAAACATGTTTCACAACAATAAAAAAGCAGAAGAGTTCTCTTGCTAGTCTGGAAGCAAAACAGCCATGTTGAGATAGGAGGGGCCGCGTGGCAAGGCCCTGAGAACGACCTCCAGGTGCTGAGAGCCATCCCCAGCTGACAGCAAGAGAACAGGGACGTTAATCATGCAGCTGCAAGGCACCGAGTTCTGCTAACGACCACATGACCTGTGCAGAGGACCCTGAGCCCCAGATGAGATTGCAGCCTCAGCCAACACTTTGATTTCAGCACGGTGACACCCTGAGCAGAGGACTCAGCTAACCTGTGCCGAGATCCTTGACCCACAGAAACCAGGGGATAAAGACATTTCTGTTATTTTAAACACATAGTCTCATCTTCCAATTCAGTGGAAACATTGTTGTATCCCCTGGCAGAAGCATTCCCTTATTAGATACTTAGATATCCAAACCAGCAGAGCTCAAAGTTGTCAGGACAGGAAGCAAAAATCTGCAAATGGGTTATAAGATGTAATAGTGAGAGAAGCCACTTCCACTTCTGCCACTTGCATTCTGGCTATAGGAGCGAGAACACCATGTAATGCTTTCTGATCCAGAGCATATACTGCACCTGTAAGACAGAACCCCATTCTTTCAGGATGTTGTCTACCAACTGGTACCATCAATGAGTCCTCAGTAAGCCATTTCCCCTCTCATTTAGGCCAGTCACTTCCAGGTGATGGGGGATGTGCAAAGACGAGTTAATTCCATGGGACAAGCCCTATTGCTGCACTTCTTCGCTGTGACATGAAGTTTCTTGATCAGAAACAATGCTGTTTAGAGACTTACCTGGTGGTCCAGCAGTTAAGACTCCGCGATCCCAATGCAGGGGGGCATGGGTTCAACCCCTGGTCAGGGACCTAGATCCTGCATGTCGCAACTAAAGATCCCACATGCTGCAACTAAGAACCAGCACAGCCAAACAAACAAACAAACAAAAAAATATATATATATATAAAAGAAACAATCCTGTTTAGAATGTAAGGTGGTGGATAAGGCATTCTTGAGTCCATGAATGGTAGTGCTAGCAGAAGCATTAAGGGCAGGGAAGACAAATGTGTATCCAGAATATATGTCTATTTCCATGAGAACAGATCTCTGCCCCTCCATGATAGAAGTCCAGGGTAATCAGCCTGCCACTAGGTGACTGGCTTGTCCGCCTGGGAATGATGCCATATTAGAGACTCCAGGCTGGACTCTCTGTTGGCCCATTAGGCACTCAGCAGAAGCACTAGCCGGGCCAGCCTTAGTAAGGGAAATTACATGTTGTCGAATCCATACATAACCTCCATCCTTGCCACCTCAGCCTCTTTGTTTAGGGGTCTATTGAACTAGCACTGGAGTGCTGGGGAAAGAAGGTGACTCACATCCATAGCAAGGTACTTTGTCCACCTCATCATTAAGAGCCTCTTATACAGTTGATGTCCTTTGGTGGGCATTCACATGGGACACAAATACCTTCACAGTCTGTGCCAATTCAAAGAGGTCTTAACTAATGTTCTGGTCTCCACTCAATATGTCCTTAATCCCAGTCCCCATCTGTCACAGTTTTTACCCATCTTGGTTAACTTCTACCTGTCTTCAACATGATTTCCTCTAGACCCCCTCTCACCCACTTTTCCTTTCCAGGTTATTCTGAAGCAAATTCCAGACATCATATCACTTTATCTTGAATATTTCTGTATCTCTAAAATATAAGTGCTATTTTAAAATAACCACCATACACCAAACCCCCAAATCATTTTATATCAAATATCAATGTTTAAACATCCTGAACTACCTCAAGCACCCAAATAAAGTCCAAACACAGAAAAGAGTCGATATCTATTAAACCTTTTAATCCATGTTTTCCTTTTTCTCTTTTGCTGCAGGATAATTGTTGAAGAAACCCAGCTGTCTTTCAAGTTTCCCATAGTCCTGATTTGCTCATTATAATCCTGATATGTCAATTAACATATTCTTCTATCTGCTGTATTGCCTAAAATTTAACGGTTGTATCTGGAGGCTAAATCAGATCCAGGTCTCTTGTTTTTCTTTTTTTTTTAAACATTTTTATTAGAGTATAATTGCTTAACAATGGTGTGTTAGTTTCTGCTGTATAACAAAGTGAAGCAGTTATACATATACATATGTTCCCGTATCTCTTCCCTCTTGCGTCTCCCTCCCTCCCACCCTCCCTATCCCACCCCTCTAGGTGAGGGATCTGATCTCCCTGTGCTATGCGGCTGCTTCCCACTAGCTATCGACCTTACATTTAGTAGTGTATATATGTCCATGCCTCTCTCTCGCTTTGTCACAGCTTACCCTTCCCCCTCCCCATATCCTCAAGTCCATTCTCTAGTAGGTCTGTGTCTTTATTCCTGTCTTACCCCGAGGTTCTTCATGACATTTTTTTTTCTTAAATTCCATATATATGTGTTAGCATATGGTATTTGTCTTTCTCTTTCTGACTTACTTCACTCTGTATGACAGACTCTAGGTCTATCCACCTCATTACAAATAGCTCAATTTCGTTTCTTTTTATGGCTGAGTAATATTCCATTGTATATATGTGCCACATCTTCTTTATCCATTCATCCAATGATGGACACTTAGGTTGTTTCCATCTCCTGGCTATTGTAAATAGAGCTGTAATGAACATTTTGGTACATGACTCCTTTGAATTATGGTTTTCTCAGGGTATATGCCCAGTAGTGGGATTGCTGGGTCATATGGTAGTTCTATTTGTAGTTTTTTAAGGAAGCTCCATACTGTTCTCCATAGTGGCTGAACCAATTCACATTCCCACCAGCAGTGCAACAGTGTTCCCTTTTCTCCACACCCTCTCCAGCATTTATGGTTTCTAGATTTTTTGATGATCGCCATTCTGACTGGTGTGAGATGATATCTCATAGTAGTTTTGACTTGCATTTCTCTAATGATTAATGATGTTGAGCATTCTTTCATGTGTTTCTTGGCAGTCTCTATATTTTCTTTGGAGAAATGTCTATTTAGGTTTTCTGGCCATTTTTGGATTGGGTTGTTTGTTTTTTTGTTATTGAGCTGCATGAGCTGCTTGTAAATTTTGGAGATTAATCCTTTGTCCATTGCTTCATTTGCAAATATTTTCTCCCATTCTGAGGGTTGTCTTTTGGTCTTGTTTATGGTTTCCTTTGCTGTGCAAAAGCTTTGAAGTTTCATTAGGTCCCATTTGTTTAGTTTGGTTTTTATTTCCATTACTCTAGGAGGTGGGTCAAAAAGGATCTTGCTGTGATTTATGTCATAGAGTGTTCTGCCTATGTTTTCCTCTAAGAGTTTGATAGTTTCTGGCCTTACATTTAGGTCTTTAATCCATTTTGAGCTTATTTTTTTGTATGGTGTTAGGGACTGATCTAATCTCATACTTTTACATGTACCTGTCCAGTTTTCCCATCACCACTTATTGAAGAGGCTGTCCTTTCTCCACTGTATATTCCTGCCTTCTATATCAAAGATAAGGTGACCATATAAGCCTGGGTCTATCTCTGGGCTTTCTATCCTGTTCCATTGATCTATCTTTCTGTTTTTGTACCAGTACCATACAGTCTTGATTACTGTACCTTTGTAGTATAGTCTGAAGTCAGGGAGCCTGATTACTCCAGCTCCATTTTTCATTCTCAAGGTTGCTCTGGCTATTCAGGGTCTTTTGTGTTTCCATACAAATTGTGAAATTTTTTGTTCTAGTTCTGTGAAAAATGCCAGTGGTAGTTTGCTAGGGATTGCATTCAATCTGTAGATTGCTTTGGGTAGTAGAGTCATTTTCACAATGTTGATTCCTCCAAACTACAAACATGGTGTATCTCTCCATCTTTAGACCAATTAGAGAATGGACTTGAGGATATGGGGAGGGGGAAAGGTAAGCTGTGACAAAGTGAGAGAGTGCCATGGACATATATACAACACCAAACGTAAAATAGATCGCTAGTGGGAAGCAACCCCATAGCACAGGGAGATCAGCTCGGTGCTTTGTGACCACCTAGAGGGGTGGGATAGGGAGGGTGGGAGGGAGACGCAAGAGGGAGGAGATATGGGAACATATGTATAACTGCTTCACTTTGTTATAAAGCAAAACTAACACACCATTGTAAAGCAATTATACTCTAATAAAGATGTAAAAAACAGAAAAAAACAAAAAAAAAAACCCCAAGACCCATATATATGCTGTCTACAAGAGACCCACTTTGGACCTAAGGACACATACAGACTGAAAGTCAGGGGATGGAAAAAGATATTCCATGCAAATGGAAACCAAAAGAAAGCTGGAGTAGCTATTCTCATATCAGACAAAATAGGCTTTAAACTAATGACTATTACAAGAGACAAAGAAGAACACTACATAGCATTAAGGGATTGATCCAAGAAGACGACATAACAATTGTAAATATTTATGCACCCAACATAGGAGCACCTCAATACATAAGGCAAATACTAACAAGCATAAAAGGGGAAATCGATAGTAACACTTTCATAGTAGGGGATGTTAACACCCCACCTTCACTAATGGACAGATCATCCAAAATAAAAATAAATGAGGAAACACAAGCTTTAAATGATACATTAAACAAGATGGACTTAATTGATATTTATAGGACATTCCATCCAAAAACAACAGGATACACATTTTTCTCAAGTGCTCATGGAACATTCTCCAGGATAGATCATATCTTGGGTCACAAATCAAGCCTTGGTAAATTTAAGAAAATTGAAATTGTATCAAGTATCTTTTCTGACCACAATGCTGTGAGACTAGATATCAATTACAGGAAATGATCTGTGAAAAATACAAACACATGGAGGCTAAACTATACACTACTTAATAACACAGCGATCACTGAAGAAATCAAAGAGAGGAAATCTAAAAATACCTAGAAACAAATGACAATGGAGACATGATGACCCAAAACCTATGGGATGCAGCAAATGCAGTTCTAAGAGGTAAGTTTATAGCAATACAATCCTACCTTAAGAAACAGGAAACATCTCGAATAAACAACTTAACCTTGCACCTAAAGCAATTAGAGAAAGATGAACAAAAAACCCCAAAGTTAGCAGAAGGAAAGAAATCATAAAGATCAGGTCAGAAATGAATGAAAAAGAAATGAAGGAAACGATAGCAAAGATCAAGAAAATTAAAAGCTGGTTCTTTGAGAAGATAAACAAAATTGAAAAACCATTAGCCAGACTCAGCAAGTAAAAAAAAGAGAGAAGACTCAAATCAATAGAATTAGAAATGAAAAAGGAGAAGTAACAACTGACACTGCAGAAATACAAAAGGTCATGAGAGATTACTACAAGCAACACTATGCCAATAAAATAGACAACCTGGAAGAAATGTACAAATTCTTAGAAATGCACAACCTGCCAAGACTGAATCAGGAAGAAATAGAAAATATGAACAGACCAATCACAAGCACTGAAATTGGAACTGTGATTCAAAATCTTCCAACAACAAAAGCCCAGGACCAGATGGCTTCACAGGCGAATTCTATCAAACATTTAGAGAAGCGCTAACGCCTATCCTTCTCAAACTCTTCCAAAATGTAGCAGAGGGAGGAACACTCCCAAACTCATTCTATGAGGCCACCATCACCCTGATACCAAAACCAGACAAGGATGTCACAAAGAAAGAAAACTACATACAGGCCAATATCACTGATGAACATAGATGCAAAAATCCTCAACAAAATACTAGCAAACAGAATCCAACAGCACATTAAAAGGATCATACACCATGATCAAGTGGGCTTTATTCCTGGAATGCAAGGATTCTTCAACATACGCAAATCAATCAACGTGATACACCATATTACCACATTGAAGGGGAAAAACCATATGATCATCTCAATAGATGCAGAGAAAGCAATCGACAAAATTCAACACCGTTTACGGTTAAAACCCTTCAGAAAGTAGGCATAGAGGCAACTTTCCTCAACATAATAAAGGCCATATAGGAGAAACCCACAGCCAACATCATTCTCAATTGTGAAAAACTGAAAGCATTTCCTCTAAGATCAGAAAGGAGACAAGGATGTCCACTCTCACCACTATTATTCAACATAGTTTTGGAAGTCCTATCCATGGCAATCAGAGAAGAAAAAGCAATAAAAGAAATACAGATTGGAAAAGAAAAAGTACAACTGTCACTGTTTGCAGCTGACATGATAGTATACATAGATAATACTAAAAATGCCACCAGAAAACTACTAGAGCTAATCAATGAATTTGATAAAGTTGCAGGATACAAAATTAATGCACAGAAATCTCTTGCATTCCTATACACTAATGGTGAAAAATCTGAAAGAGAAATTATGGAAACACTCCCATTTACCATTGCAACAATAAGAATAAAATACCTAGGAATAAACCTATCTAGGGAGACAAAAGACCTGTATGCAGAAAACTGTAAGACACTGATGAAAGAAATTTAAGATGATACCAACAGATGGAGAGATATACCATGTTCTTGGATTGGAAGAATCAATATTGTGAAAATGACAATAGTACCCAAAGCAATCTACAGATTCAGTGCAATCCCTATCAAATATACCAATGGCATTTTTTACAGAACTAGAACAAATCAACTTAAAATTTGTATGGAGACACAAAAGACCCCAAATCACCAAAGTACTCTTGAGGGAAAAAAATGGAGCCGGAGGAATCAGACTCCCTGACTTCAGTCTATACTACAAAGCTATAGTAATCAAGACGATATGGAACTGGCACAAAAACAGAAACATAGATCAATGCAACAAGATAGAAAGCCTCTAGATAGAAAGCCCAGAGATAAACCCACGCACCCACGGTCAACTAATCTATGACAAAGTAGGCAAAGATATACAATGGAGAAAAGACAGTCTCTTCAATAAGTGCTGCTGGGAAAACTGGACAGCTACATGTAAAAGAATGAAATTAGAACACTCCATAACATCATATACAAAAATAAACTCAAAATGGATTCGAGACCTAAATGTAACACCAGACACTATAAAACTCTTAGAAGGAAACAAAGGAAGAACACTCTTTGACATAAATCACAGCAATATCTTTTTTGGTCCACCTGCTAGAGTAATGGAAATAAAACCAAAAATAAACAAATGGGACCTAATGAAACTTCAAAGCTTTTGCACAGCAAAGGAAACCATAAAGAAGACGAAAAGACAACCCTCAGAATGGGAGAAAATGTTTGCAAATGAATCAATGGACAAAGGATTCATCTCCAAAATATGTAAACAGCTCATGCAGCTCAATATTAAAGAAACAAACATCTGAATCCAAAAATGGGCAGAAGACCTAAATAGACATTTCTCCAAGAAGACATACAGATGGCCAGAATCACATGAAAAGCTGCTCAACATCACTAATTATTAGAGAAATGCAAATCAAAACTACAATGAGGTATCACCTCACACCTCACACCAGTTAGAATGGGCATCATCAGAAAATCTACAAACAACAAATGCTTGAGAGGGTGTGAAGAAAAGGGAACCCTCTTGCACTGTTGGTGGGAATGTAAATTGATACAGCCCCTATGGAGAACAGTATGGAGGTTCCTTAAAAAACTAAAAATAGAATTACCATATGATCCAGCAATCCCACCACTCGTCATACACCCAGAGAAAACCATAATTCAAAAAGCACATGCACCCCAATGTTCATGGCAGCACTATTTACAATAGTCAGGTCATGGAAGCAACCTAAATGCCCATTGACAGACGAATGGATAAAGAAGATGTGGTACATATATACAATGGAATATTACTCAGCCAAGAAAGGAACGAAACTGAGTCATTTGTTGAGACATGGATGGATCTAGAGACTGTCACAGAGAGTGAAGTAAGTCAGAAAGAGAAAAACAAATATCGTATATTAACGCATGTATGTGGAACCTAGAAAAATGGTACAGATGACTGGTTTGCAGGGCAGAAGTTGAGACACAGATGTAGAGAACAAACGTATGGACACCAAATGGGGAAAACCATGGTGGGGTGGGGATGGTGATGTGCTGAATTGGGCAATTGGGATTGACATGTATACACTGATGTGTATAAAATTGATGACTAGTAAGAACCTGCAGTATAAAAAAACAAACAACAACAACAAAAAAAACCAAGAGCTGGTTCTTTGAAAAGATAAATTAAACTGAGAAACCTCATGCCTGGTTCACCAAGAAGAAGAGAACGAACCCAAATAAACAAAGTAAGAAATGAAAAAGGAGAAATATCAACTGATACCACAAAATACACAAAACCATAAAAGAATACTATGAACAATTATATGCCAACCAATTCAACAACCTAGAAGAAATGGACAACTTTCTAGAAACATACAGTGCACCAAAACTGAATCAAGAAGAAATAATTTGAACAGACTGATCACTAGAAGTGAAATAGAATCTGTAATAAAACAAACAACAACAACAAAAATAACTCCCTACAAAAAATGTCTAGGACCAGATGGCTTCAGAGGCAACTTCTACCAACATACAACGAAGAATTTTACTGATCCTTCTCAAACTCTTCCAAAAGTTTGAAGGGGAGGGAACACTCCCAAAGACGTTCTATGAAGCTGCCATCACCTTGATACCAAAACCAGATAAAGATACCACCAAAAAAAAAAATTATAGGCCAGTATCTTTGATTAATATAGATGCAAAAATTCTTAGCAAAATACTATCAAACCAAGTCCAACATCACACAAAAAACATCATACACCACACCAATTGGGATTCTTCACAAGGATGGTTCAACGTATGCAAATCAATGTGATACACCATATCAACAAAAGAAAGGAAAAAACTCACATGATCATCTCGATAGATGCAGAAAAAGCATTTGACAAAATTCAACAGCGATTCATGATAAAAACTCTTACCAAAGTGGGTATAGAGGAAACACATCTCAACATAGTAAAAGCTATTTATGACAACCCACAGCCAATATAATACTCAACAGTGAAAAGCTGAAAGCCTTCCCACTAAAATCTGGCACAAGGCAAGGATGCCCACTCTCAATTTCTATTCAACATAGTATTGGAAGTCCTAGCCACAGCAATCAGGCAAGAAAAAGAAATAAAGTGTTTCCAAATTGGAAGGGAAGAGGTAAAATTGTCTCTATATGCAGATGACATGATACTGTATACAGAAAATCCTAAAGACTGGCACACAAAAACTACTAGAACTGATAAATGAATTTAGCAAGGTAGCAGAATACAGGGTTAACATACAGAAATTGGTTGCATTTCTTTACTCTAACAATGCAATAGCAGAAAGTAAAAAAAAAAAAAAAGTATTTTTAAATAAAGCACCCAAAAAAAAAAAATTAGGAATAAACCTGATCAAGACGGTGAAAGACTTATATGCTGAGAACTACAAAACATTAACTAAAGAAACTAAAGATGATTTAAACAAATGGAAAGATATCCCATGCTCTTGGATTAGAAGAAATAAAATTGTTAAAATGACCATACTACCCAAAGCAATACACAGATTTAATGCAATCCCTATCAAAATACCCATGACATTTTTCACAGAACTAAAACAAATAATCCTAAAATTTATATGGGATCATAAAAGACCCAGAATTGCCAAAGCAATCCTGAGGAAAAAGAACACAGCAGGAGGCATAGTGCTCCCAGACTTCAGACAATACTACAAAGCTACAGTAATCAAAGCAGTGTGGTATTGGCACACAAAAAAAGACATATGGATCAATGCAACAGAACAGAGAGCCCAGAAATAAACCCACACAACTATGGTTAATTAACATTAGACAAAGGACTCAAGAATATAAAATGGGAAAAGACAGTCTGTTTTGCAAGTGGTGCTGGGGAAGTTGGACAGCTGCATGTAAATCAGTGAAGAACATGCCTTCACACCATGCACAAAAATAAACTCAAAATGGCTAAAAGACTTAAATATAAGACAAGACACCATAAAGCTAGAAGAGATCATAAGGAAAACATTCTCTGACATAAGTCGTACCAATTGTTTCTTAGGTCAGTCTCCCAAGGCAATAGAAATAAAAGCAAAAATAAACAAATGAGGCCTAATCAAACTTACAAGCTTTTGCACAGCAAAGGAAACCATTTATAAAACTGAAAAGACCTACAGAATGGGAAAAATATTTGTAAATGATGCAACAGACCAGGGCTTAATTTCTAAAATATACAAACATCTCATACAACTCAACAAAAAAAAACCAAATAATCCAATTAAAAAAATGGGCAGAAGACTTAAATAGACATTTCTCCAAAGAAGACATACAGATGACCAATAGGCACATGAAAAGATGCTCAACTAATTATTAAAGAAATGCAAATCAAAACTACAATGAAGGGGACTTCCCTGGTGGTCTAGTGGCTAAGACTCTGCACTCCCAATGCAGGGGGCCTGGGTTTGATCCCTGGTCAGGGAGCTAGATCCCATATGCCACAACTAAAAGATCCCATGTGCCACAACTGAGACCCAGTGCAGCCAAATAAATAAATTAAATAAATATTAAAAAAAAAAAAAAACTAGAATGGGGTAACACTTCACACTGGTCAGAATGGCCATCATTAAAAAGTCTACAAATAACAAATGCTGGAGAGGGTGTGGAGAAAAGGGAACACTCTGACACATCCTTTATTGATAGCCCCTCAATATATGTGGGAATGTATATATGTGGGAATGTAAATTGATAGAGCCACTATGGAGAATAGTATGAAGGTTCCTTAAAAAACTAAAAAAAAGCTACCATATGATCTAGCAATCCCACTCCTGGGCATATGCTCAGAGAAAATCATAATTTGAAAACATACATGCACCCCAATGTTCATTGCAGCACTGTTTACAATAGCCAAGACATGGAAGCAATCTAAATGTCCATCAACAGAGGAATGGAGAAAGTAGATGTGGTACATATACACAATGGAATACTACTCAGCCGTAAAAAAGAATGAAATAGTGCCATTTGCAGCAACATGGATGGACCTCGAGATTATCATACTAAGTGAAGTAAGTCAGACAAAGACAAATATTGTATGATTATCACTTATATGTGGAATCTAAAAAAAGATACAGATGAACTTATTTACAAGACAGAAACAGACTCACAGACTTAGAATACAAACTTTTGGTTACCAAAGGGGAAAGGTGGGGGGAAGGATAAATTAGGAATTTGGAATTAACATATTCACATTACTATATATAAAATACATAATCAACAAGGATCTACCATATAGCACAGGGAATTTTACACAATACTCTGTAATAACTATATGGGAAAAGAATCTGAAAAATAGATATATGTATAACTGAATCACTTTGCTTTACACCTGAAACTAACACAACATTGTAAATCAAATATACTCCAATATAAAATAAAAATTAAAAAAAAAGCTAACAGCAATTACTGCCAAGGTAAAAAAAGAAAGAAAGAAAGAAAGAAAAGAAATCCTACAAAAAGTAGAGCCCAGACTGCTGCAATGAAGAACAAAAATTCTATGAATGGATCAGAAGTTGTAATAGAGGTATAATTTATACTTCTTCACTTTCTTTTCCAAATGCACACATTTTAACTCTTGAAAAAATGTCACTATAGACTTTTTATTGATGTAGATCATTTATTCCAAGCCCTTCAGGTTACCTCCCAGAAGGTACCAAAATTTGGGCATTTTGGAAATGTGATAAGACCAGTAGTAAATATATAAACGTGAGTTGATTGCCACAAATGTTGTGCTACAAGATGACTTTCTAAATTTTATTAGGGTCTTCCCTGTATTTTTCTTTTATGCATATGTGACAGAGCCTATGAGACAGGCCTTTTCCTAGCAGCAAAGGAGTCTGGAGTGAGTTTATGGAATCCTCTTTGAGCATGCTCACCTGTTAATGTGAGAAGGGTTTCTCGAAAGATGTTGGCTGCAGAGAGAGAGAAAGAATTAGAGGGAGAGAGACAAGCAGAGAGACAGAAAGATCTATAACCTCTCATTTTACAGATGACAAAATGGAGACAAGGACGATCGTTGAAGTTCAGGTTTTCTGCTCTGTTAGTGCTCTAGGATCATTGATATTATGAGTACCCTTTGTTAGTTGTGTATTGGACAGTTCTCATAATATTTCTGTATGAATATGAAAGCAAATGGATCTGGACTTCATAAAATGGGCTAACGTTGACTATTTTCTTTTTAAACATGTTTGCATTGAGAAAATGTATCCTCTAGATGTGAAGAGAGACTTAGAATGAGGAGGTCAGAAATGCAATCTCTTGGGGGAACATCAGTGCACAAAATGCACCATAGGAAACTACTATTCTGATGATGCTTTAGTCAATATGCTGGGGAAGGAGGTCAAAGGGGAAATACTAAATATGCTTTCATAATTAAGAACATATAAAGATTACTTCAATGTTTTAAAGAATAGTCCATTAGTTAGGAAAAATATTTTCTCCATTTCTACTGGAAAAAAAATTGGAGTTCAAGAAAAGTTCAAATTGTAAAAAGTGAGATATATGACTGATATAAATTAATAGCAATTTTTTAATACAGCACAACTAACTGTATACCAAATAGAAGATATTTTATATCGTATAAATATATATTCATGTCTGTTATTTTTCTATATTTTATTGTTTGCCATCTATATATTGTTATTTTCATAATAGATATAAACATTTTAAAAGTTATTTTGTTATATAAGGGGGCAAAGTTTTTTTTAAAAGTTGTTCATTTATGATTTGACATTGAATGTCAAGGGAAATGCAAGGCATGATACATTGACGCAAAGAGTTTTATTAATCTATTTTTGCCAACGAACTAGTCTGTGTTTATATGTTATGAACCATAAGAAGTATAGTAACAAATAAAAACAAAAAAGCACAGGGACCTCATAGTTCCCATTCCAAAGTTTCAGCCATGAATCAAGTACAACAATGTAAAACCTACCAGTTACAAAAGAGGTTGGATTCAAACTGGGTTTCTGGCAGATGGGACAAATCAAGGCCACCTGTCTAGATGACTAAACCCTTTTTACTAATATTTATGGAAAAGACACTTCTACTTCTATTCGTAGCTTTTGGTGATTTTAGGAACCAAGTGGAACCTTTACTCTTCTTCCGGGGAATGTCCCACTCTTGGAGAAGAACAGACAGGTTTATTTATTTATTTATTTTTCCTGTTCCTTTCCTACATTTGACATCAGCAAAAGTTTTAAATATCACAACTGATTTGGCTGTAAGTGGAAAAACAGTACCGAACAAAACAAAATGAAAAACCCAAAGGACAAACAGAAAATCCTAAATAAACCCTCAAGTTTGGTCTTGGGGTTTTACATATACCAATGACACAGGCGATCATAAACAGCGTAATTAACACAGCAAGGATAGCAGTACATGGTGCACAGAGTCCCAAGATAACCCTGCCTAAACACCTTGTGGAGATCCTAATAGGTACTCTGGCCACACATTTTTACAATAAAATATCATGTTCCTCTCACCCATGTGTTCATAGTTGTAATCAGATCACTTACCCAAAATGTGCCTCAGAGGACTTCAGGGATTGTTGAAACGTTCCCCATTTTTAAAGACAGAAATTCAAGACAAACAAAACACAAACTTCACACACAAATGCCAGCATCCGAACAGACAAATGAATCAGTTCACAAATCGGGGAGAAGTCCAACAACTCTTTCCTCTCTCCAACACTGTACCCCACTCAAATGCAAAACAAATTGGCTTATTCCAGAAAAAGCCCCAAACGGAGAGAAACTAAAGTTCCCAGCTGCACACACTGGAGTGACTTACCCTACTGTACTGAGCTCGCCAGCTCCCGAATGCCGATCCCTTGTTCCAACGGCCAAGCGCTGGGGTAGGCACTGCTACTTCAGAGAATTCTGAAGGGAAGATCCTCAGTACAAGTGGTCCCGGCAGATGCTAAGACCTTACCTGAAAATTTTCCAACTGGGGCCAGCCATCCAACCTCTGCCTGGCAAGAGGCTGGAGAGAGAAACTCGGCAATGCAGCCCATTCCATAGTCTCTAACACACTCTCCTCGCTAACGCCTAGCCTAAATCTCCCTTCTGGAATTTTACATTTCCTAGACTCAGTGTGACCGAGTCCAAGCTCATTCTGCTCACCACACGACAGACCAACTTGTTGGGGAAAGGAATAGCGGCTTTTTTCAGAAAGCCAGGGGACTGAGAAGATGGCTACCTCACACCCCAAAGAACCATCTTGCCTGAGTTAGAACTTCGGCTTCTTTTATACTAAAAGGGGAGGGAGTAAAGTCAAACACTTCCTGGTTCCAGTCCGCCTCCAGAGGGGATGTGTTAATTTCTTCCTGCCCGCAGTCATTCACAGGTGGGCCTGGTCAGGATGTTTCCTAAAAGCTAAACAAAGGTTTTCTAGCTTAATGCTCATTACCTAGGAGGCAGGGTTCCCAGAGATGGGCCATTTTGTATAATTTAAGTTTATAGGCAACATCCTTTTAGTGATGAACTTGTAATGGAATACAAAAGTTCTCCCCTATTACATTAGCACTACCTTCTAGAACTGTATAAAAAAGGGCTGATCTCTATTCCACATGATAGTCCTTCAAATATTTTGTTAGCTGTTTACTTTCCCCAGCTCTAAGAAAGCAGCAGAGCAAGTTAGCTAAAAGTACCAGTCCTAGATAAGAATACTTGAGTTCAATAACGTGCTCCTTCATTTACTAGCTGTATAAACTTGAGTGAGCCACTAGCCTCTCTAAGTCGGCTTTATCATCTATAAAATGGGGAAGAAGGGATAACAATGGTACCTACCTCCCAAGGTTTTTGAGAGGATTAAGTGAGATGACAGATATTAATTCTAGACATGTAAGTACTCAGTAAGTATTAACCATTGCTGTAGTGATGGTGATTATACGTATTGTAAGGAACGGCACCAAAAACGGAGGAGAGCTTAAACAAGCTTTATTTGGGAACGCTCCCGGGCGAGGTTCACTGGTCCGAGAGAAAGGGGCCAGAGAAGTCGCGCCTGGGTGCGGGCCGCGAACAAAATTTATAGGGGTGGACGCAGGGGAGGTGCTTGCTGTGTGAAGCAGCCCTTTTTTGGTAATCTCTCGGGTGTTGTGGCAATGTCAGGTGTTGGTTACATCAGCCTCAGAGCCGTTGGTTCCGCCCCTCAGGGAGCGGGAAGACCGGTCGATTGCATCAGCCTCCTTGGCGGGGGTTCAGTCTGGCTCCCTGGGCCCTTCCCCGGACCTGCTGGCCTTACACTTATTACTACCACTATTGACTCTTCTCTCACCCCTGCACTTCTAATCCCTTCAACCATTTGTCATTTACTAGAAACCTGGTCATCTTGCTTGTACTTTAATATCGTCTCCAGAATTAAACGAAGGACCCCGGATGGGTACTGGCCCATGAAGACTACTAGACTGCGGCCCCGACTTCTATAAACACAGCCTAAAATTCTGTTGCTTTTTACTGCAGCCACCTCACGTAGCTCTTTCAGACTGGGCTCAAGGTTAACCAAATCTCCCAGACACTCCTTCAGTGAACTGCTTCCTCATTCTGTCCTTGTGGAATTTTGTTTCTGGCCAAGCACAGATATAAAAGTTCATTCTTGATAAATTTTTTTCTTATTGGGTTTGTAGAATATTCCAGCCTGCTAAAATCACTATGACTGTCCTAACTCTAGCATAAACTCTGAATTATTAAGACATCAAATGTATCAGCTTTCATTGCCAGCTCTGGTGTTTCCTGTCTTCATCCATGTCTTTGATAAAATGTTGACTAAAATAGGGTCAAGATCAAAGCTTTGTAATCCTCTACTGGTAATATTGCTGGATATTAATAGTTATTGTCATGTAATACCATTATAGTTTATAAGATGCCTTTAATATACATAATCTAACTTAATCCTTATGAAGTAAATAGTGTTATCTTTATTTTGCACATAAGAAATCTGTAGTTCAGAGAGTTTACATAACATGAGCAACGTCTCCCATCTGAGAAGTGGTATATCCAGATGCAAACCAGGGTCCTCTGACAACAAACTGAGTTGTTCGATCAATTATGAGACCACTTCACCTTACGTCATCCACCATGCATTTTCCCTCTTTATCCTTAGGCAATCCATAGGACCTTTCTCAAATGACTTACTGAAATACAGATTTACTACCTTTATTATATTTTCCTCCTACTGCAAGGTGCCAACAAAGCATGGGGTGGGGGGGAGGGTGAGGTGGGGAGGGAGGAAGCAGTTGCTGGTTATAATCATACCTACTTCTCTGAGTTATTATTTGGATTTGACTAGAACATGGATATGGTCTTGGCATAAAGTGGGTACTCACCAATGGCAGTTCTTTTCCTTATCATGGAAACTCTTCCGACAGGTACATGTGTAGGTGCTATTTATCCTCACTTATGGGATAAAGTGAGGATATCCTCCTTTTCTCATCAGAGCTCATCAGTGGAGCCTCTCTGTAATTAGACTTTTCATTTATATGTTTGCTTTATGTATTTCTGTTTTGTCTGCCTTTCCCTTTTTTCTTGTTGGAATATTAGGATGATTTGTTTTCCCTAGATTTTTGCATGCCTCTTTGGCCATTACCACTCCCGCCAGGGAATCATCCTTATATCCTCTGCATTTTTCAACACGCCAGTAAAAGCTCTAGGACACATGTCTGATGATGACCAGTATCTTCTCTCCTCACTGTGATAAATATAAAATGAAATAGTGACTTACTCCCAAGAGTGTAAATGACTAACTTCTACTTAACAAACCAGTTTGGGGGTTTCTGTTTGTTTGTTTGTTTGTTTTAGAATTACACTCTATTGGCTGGTCCCTGGCTCTGCCACTTAGGGTTCAGCCTTGACAATATCATTTATATTCTGAGTCTCACTACCCACAGCAGCAAAATAGGAATAGTAAAATTATCCGATGCATTGGGTTCTCAGGAGGATTAAATGAGATTATGTAGAACCCACAGCATCATGAAGGTATAAAATAAGTGCTTGCAAGTGCCAACTATTATGAGCATAAGCAGTTAATTAGAATGTCCTGAAAACGGTTTCATTCTTTGTTGGTCTGTCTCATCGAAGGTACAAGCACTCCTAAGGAAACAAATAGTTTCCTCTGTACATTCAGGGCACCAGCTGCTGGATTTGGAGGTGGGTCTGCTGAGTTCCCTAATAGCAGACCTCGCCTAATCTCCCCTGGAGGTGAGGATACCCCCAATGGATTCAGCAGCCCACAGTCAGAGCTGCACACAAGAAAGACCCCAGCGAGGAATCTCAAGAAGGAAGGCAGCTCAGGGCCTTCTCAGAAGGGAGCAGCTGGGCAGACAGAGCTGAGCAGTTATCCAAAACCTAGGACTTTAAAAATACCCTGGGAGAGTTCACTCCATATGGACTGGCTCTGTGTGTCCTGGAGCATTGGAAATGGGAGGGGAAGGCCCGTCTCCTGGAAGGTAACACTAGATGGAAGCAGGGCGACCTCAGAATCCTCGTAGGCAGATCCTTGCATTCTGATCATGCAGCTTCTCTGGATGTTTCCTAAGCAAGAAATAGGTCAGGCTTTTTTCTGGGTCTCACCTCCAGAGTCTGGGCTCCCCTCTGTCATAGGTCTGGCTGGTAGGCTGCCAGGGACAACAGACTTCTTGGGTTTCCACTCAAGGACAGCAGGGCCCGGCCCTGACAATATGCTGGGGTACACAAACCCTGAACCACTGATGGATGACTCGGGCCCTACCTGGTAAAGATGAACAGCATGGTAACAAGAAACTGTCTGTTAGGCAATCATGAGCTTTTCTGAGCAAATTTCAAGCTCTTGCTGGAGAACTATTGAAAAAATGTGGGGAAAGGTACATGTTGCCTAGTTCATTCTTGATCTGTGTGCTAACAGCCATGAAGCTTATGTAAGTTGCTTGTAATACAGTAAGTGAAACTAACCAAACAAAAATCAAAATAGGGCTTCCCTGGTGGCACAGTGGTTGAGAGTCCGCCTGCCGATGCAGGGGACACGGGTTCGTGCCCCGGTCCGGGAAGATCCCACATGCCGCGAAGCAGCTGGGCCCGTGAGCCATGGCCGCTGGGCCTGCACGTCTGGAGCCTGTGCAAAAGGGACAAATCTAAACAGCTATTTTTCAGCCTGTTATTCAGCAGGTATGCATTCATAAGGCCATGCCAGGTGTGTTCACTCAGGGCCCATTCTAATTGGTTGGCACCCTCTTCTAGTAGGTTGATTCTCCATTCTGATTGGTTGAGGTGTGCCTTGTATTAGTTATTAAGTATTTGACTCTCACCAAAAATAACCAGTAATGTGGCACCCAAAAGATAAGTTGAACTTATCATACTCTTTCTCTCAAAAGGAAAACATTGAAAGAATTAGCCCTACAACCCAAAATTGTGGATCACAAAAAGCATGATTAAATAGAGGAAGTTAATTGATAGTAGGATTTTTTAAAAAGCAGACATATAAGACTGTAATTGCATCACAATCATGGTGTAGCATTATAGCTTTGCCGGGATGCTTTGACCAGTCTTCAATTCAGAACCATCTGTCAGCTACAGACTGTGAATTTGAGATCTCCTCTTCTTAGATATCCAAGGGGTCTCCTAATCACTTCACCTGATTCCTCACATTAACCCCCCCTCCCCCCAATTTAAGCTGCTTTGAATGAGTCTCTATTTAACCTAAGAGACAAGCTAAAACTGTAACATAATGTATAATTCAAAATATTTGTCAAGCCATGACATCAATATTTTATCAAAAATGTTCATACCGATATTTTCATTAAATACACACACACACACACGCACACACTCTGTCAGTGCAGGAATAGGCCTAATATATTAAGAACAGATGAGCAATCTAAAAGCTAGAGACACATTTTTTTCCATAAGATGGCTTTAGTAGCACTTAATTGTCTTTAACATCATTCAAAACAATTTTGTTAGATTGTATGTGACAGCTGTCATATCCATGTGCATTTTAAAAAAACTTATAAAAATTGGTGAATTTTTGTGTAGCCATTTTAATATTGAAGATGGGAGAAAAAAAGCAACATTTTTGGCATATCATGCTTTATGATTTTAAAAAAGGTAAAAATGCAACAGAAATGCAAAAAAAATTTGTGCAGTGTATGGAGAAGGTGCTGTGACTGATCGAACGTGTCAAAAGTGGTTTGCGAAGTTTCGTACTGGAGATTTCTCACTGGACGATGCTCCACGGTCGGGTAGACCAGTTGAAGTTGATAGCGATCAAATCAAGACATTAATTGAGAGCAATCAACGTTACACCACGCAGGAGATAGCTGACATACTCAAAATACCCAAATCAAGTGTTGAAAATCATTTGCACCAGCTTGGTTTGTTAATTACTTTGATGTTTGGGTTCCACCTAAGTTAAGTGAAAAACACTTTCTTTCCGCATGCAATCTTCTACTTAAACGTAATGAAAATGTTCCATTTTTAAAACAAATTGTGACAGGTGATGAAAAGTGGATAGTGTACAATAATGTGGAACAGAAGAGATCGTGGGGCAAGTGAAATGAAAAACCACCTACCACACCAAAGGCCGGTCTTCATCCAAAGAAGGTGATGTTATGTATATGGTGGAATTGGAAGGGAGTCCTCTATTATGAGCTCCTTCTGGAAAACCAAACGATTAATTTCAACAAGTACTGCTCCCAATTACCCCAACTGAAAGCAGCACTCGACGAAAAGCATCAGGAATTAGTCAACAGAAAACGCATAATCTTCCATCAGAATAACGCAAGACCACATGTTTCTTTGATGACCAGGCAAAAACTGTTACAGCTTGGCTGGGAAGTTCTAATTTATCTGCCATATTCACCAGACATTGCACCTTCGGATTTCCATTTATTTTGGTCTTTACAAAATTCTCTTAATGGAAAAAATGTCAATTCCCTGGAAGACCGTATAAGGCACCTGGAACAGTTCTTTGCTGAAAAAGATAAAAAGTTTTGGGAAGATGGAATTATGAAGTTGCCTGAAAAATGGCAGAAAGTAGTGGAACAAAACAGTGAATACGTTGTTCAATAAAGTTCTTGGTGAAAATGAAAAATGTGTCTTTTGGTTTTTTTACTTTAAAAATGAAGGCGATTTTTGGCCCACCCAGTAGGATTTACTCAGTTCTCTTGACCTTATGTCTTAACAGATGATACTGAGCAGTGGTTCTCAAACTTCAGTGCCCATCAGAATCACCAAGAAGACCTTGTTAAAATGCAAATGTCTAGGCCTCATTGCCAGAGTTTCTGATTTGGTAGGTCTGAGAAAGGGCTCAAGAATTTGCATTTCCAAAAAGGGTCCAGGTGCTACTGGTGCTGCTGGTCTGTGGACTACACTTTTAAGAACTACTCATGTGGAAAGTTCTCAGAGCAAGTTCATGTTTATGTTGGTCTGTATTTATGTTTCTCATCTTTAGAGAGTCATCAGCTCTGTGGTCACTCATTACTTTACAACACTATGTCACCTGTATTCCCAGAGTTAGATGATGAGAAGCTGATATCCAAGATCAAGGAGGTTATAAAGGAGCCATTTCAGTAATAAGGATTTTTCCTGGAAAAAAAAATGATAGCAGGGAGATTTGAGGGTTTCCAGTTACTTCTCCAGTACTTACTGTGCTATAAATAAACAGCCTTAAGTATACCGTTGGGATCTGACAGTATTTCTTTAATAAACTACACTGGGAAAAGCTAATGATGGTGAGCCACAGATGTTTCTAATATTTAGGTGGTCATTATCACCAGCAGTACATCTCTAATTCACATCAAATGAAATTTCACAGCCCAGTGATGGCCCATTTTTTAATAGATGCAAAACCAAAAAACAACAATAACACTAATTATTGCCTAGACTTGATATAGCTCTCCATTTTGTCAAATTGTGAAATTCCCACATGCACTCACTTTGCTTAGTCACACAACTTTTCTGTGAATTGAGTCCACGTCCTGGTGCTTCTTCACTCAACTAATGTTTATGGAAAAACAACAAAAGTTAGGACGTGTGCTCTGTGGGGAAGCCAAAGGTGTTCAGGATATGGTGACTTCAAGGAGAAAAGGTTACTGTAGAGGAGATGAGACTTCTGCAGAAATTACTGTGACAGCAAGAAGTGGAGCAGAGCAAGTAGCTGAGGACTCAGAAGAGAGTGGAGTCACTTTTTGGTTGGAGTGGTCAGAGAAGGTTCTATGAAGAAAGTGGTAACTCAGCAGGATTTCAAAGGTGGACTTGGGTTTTGACAGGCATATGGGAAGAAAAGCAAGGACAGGGAATTAATTCTAAGTGCACCAGAGGCAAACTAGCTCAGAGTATATCCCATTTATAGTGAGTTAAGTAGTTCATTGCTCATGTAAGATCCATGCAAAGGAGTAGTGGGAGAGGAGATTAGAGGTGAGAAAAAAGGGGGTGTAAATGCTAGATCAAGGATGGAGAGTTGATTCAGTAGACAACGGCGGCACATTGACATTTTTGAACAAAGGAATAATATGATCTGGAATTTACCTTTATCACATTCATGAATGGCCAATGGCAAAGGAAGAAGAGTTAATGGAAGCAGTGAGATGACTCAAGAGGTGTACTAGTATAGGACTGACCCAGGAGTGTACTAATCTAGGCAAGACCCAGGAGGCACCCATGGGAACAAAATAAAGGAGGGACAAAATATGGTAACCAATTGTATAAAGTTTAGGTTTTGAGAAGAGTGTTGGTACCATTAACCAAAATAGAAAAGTCAGGGGGAGTGGTATGTTGCAGAGTTGGGGAAGAAAATGATAAATGTAAGTATAGATATGTTAGGCTTATACTTCTGTAAGTAAAACCAGATGGAAATCTTAAAAGCAGCTGGAGAAGTGGGGACTGAGCTTCGAAGAAAGTCAGAATAGGCCAGCTTATGCTGCCATAACAAGCAGCACTAAAAGTCCTAGTGACTTGAAACAATCGTGCTTATTTAGAACTCACACACCATGGCCACCGCAATTCCGCAAGGAGACTCTGCTCATCAGGGATGCAGTTTCATGGAGGCTCCATTTCAGCGTATTCTCAGTGATCATGGAGACTGGGCAAGGGGAACACGGACAACCAGGAGCCAGTTAGAAAGTTGAGCAAATTTTAATCTAGTGTTAATTTGTGCTGCTTCTTGTGCACGATAGCAGCGGCAGTATCTCTCTCGGAAATAAACATCCCATATTATGATGTCTGTGAATATAGGTTTCCTTTTCTACCCTCCCTCCCTCCTTCCTTCCCTCCTTTCTTTCCTTCTTTCCTTCCCTCCTCTTTCTTTACTTTTTTGGAAATCACTTATTGTATATAAGTTGTAATCCAGACCTCATGTATCAATGGGGAACTTTCAAATACAAATATTACCAATTAAAAAAAAAACAAAACTGCTGCCCAGAAGTGTCACGTGCCTCTTTTCCCCTCACATTTAATTGGCAAAAGCAGGTCATGTGATCATCCTTGAGATCAGGAGAATGTGGATAAATAATCCTATATGTGCCTAGGGCAAAAGAACTGCCATCTGTGCAACTGCTGTTCTGACTCCCATATGTATCATCTAAGACTGAGACCCTTGATGAAGACAGAGCAGTAGATACCATCTTTGATGTAAAGAGGAGAGAGAGCGGAAAGCAAAACTCTAAGGACAGAAACTTGAGGAATACATAAGAAGAACACATACTTACAGAGGCAAAATAAAAACACATAGAAAAGCAAAGGGCTCAGTTTACTAGGGCCACATTCACGAGAAGCATCTCAGGAAGGTTCCTCACTACCAAATCTGGAGATGAGTCAACAACATCTGAGGCCAAGGAAAGAGCACTGAGTCTGACCTTGAAGGAGACATGGCTGACCTTCAAGAGATCTGCTTTATGGAGGCGATGGGGTCACATATGAAGCCAGACTGAGGAAGGAGTGATCGAAAGTGGAGACAGAACACTGGACTGCTGAAAAAAGGAAGGGAAATAAGATGTCCGCTTGAGGTAGCAGCAAAATCAAAGCTGCTTTGCTAAATGAAGTCTGGCAGGTTTTTATGTGTTCATTCAGCACATGTTTATTGAACATTTACTCTTGCCAAACACTGTTTTAGGAGCTGGGGAGTGAGCAAGATAAGCTTTCTGTTCCCATGAAGCTTATCTTCTAGTGGAAGCAGACATACAATAAACAAGTGAGCAAAGGAATCAATGAGTGAAAGAGATCATTTCCAATTATATTTAGTTCTGATAAAACTAAATAAATTATATTTAGTTCTGCCTTCCCTTCTAGAAGGGAGTCACAGGGTGGGTGGGGAGTATGGCCTGAAGGATATGTCTTAGACTAGTCAGGAAAGGCATCTCAGGAGGGGACAGCATCTCAGGAGGGGATGCTAAAGGATAGCGTCCTTTAGCACGTTGCCTCCTAAAGGACAAGAAACATCAGCTAAGGACAGATTTGGAAACAGTGTTCCACAGCAGACAGAATCTCTGAAGGAAAGATCAAGTTCTCATAAAAAATGGGGATTAGAAGAAACATTTTAAGGGACTTCCCTGGCGGTCCAATGGTTAAGACGTTGCCTTCCAATGCAGGGGGTGTGGATTCGATCCCTGGTTGGGCAGCTAAGATCCCACATGCCTCCCGGCCAAAAAACCAAACATAAAACAGAAGCAATATTGTAACAAATTCAATAAAGACTTTAAAAATGGTCCACATCAAAAAAATCTGTTAAAAAAATTAAAAAAGAAGAAACATTTTAGCTAGCTGGTTGTGAGTGTTTGCGTGTAAATACTTACAGCAAATGAAGGTCTAGAAGAAATTTGCCTCTCAATGCACAGGATTCATTGGTTTAGAAGGACACGCCTTCCCCTTCAGGCAACCTACCACAGAACCTGCTTCAGTTGCTTGGGGAAAATTGCTGCAGGGTAGAGATCTGCTGAGGCAGATTCTTTTGCTTGGTGTATTATATTATGCAGAACGTTTCTTTTTAAAGCTTTTGAACCAGGCTTCTCATGAAAATGCCTTTTATATTGGTACTTGCATTCTCTCCAGTTTCAGTCTTGCAAATTGTGGTCAAACGTTTGTATAAGGTCGACCTTTCTCACACGTGACTGTGGGTATAGGGAAGGTTTTCCTGGGCCTGCTCATGGATTTTTTAAAAAGAGAAGCTTAAACAAATCTCTGCTGAACTCTATGACCAGCCCCACTGGTGTTAGGAGGGCAGTCATCACGGCCATTATGATCTGAATTAAACCACCACTGGAAAAAAGTACATATATTTTAAATTGGGGTATGCCAGTGTGGTGGGATGATCTGCTAAAAGATTAAATTGTGTTAACTTTTTTCTGTTTATTCATAATATTTGTTTATTGTCCCCACTGCCCTCCCCTGCTATAACATAAGTTCTACAAGGGCAGGAATATCTGTGTGTTTTGTGCACTGATGTTTCCTCAGTTCCTAGACAGTGCCGGGCATAGGGGAGATACTCAGTAAGTACTGGGTGAATTCGTGTTTCTTCTTTGTTGTGGGACCCTGGCAGGAAGGAAGGTTTTTCTTGGGCTAGTGCCAGAAGGTAGCCAAGTTCCTGAGTGAGGTGTTCTGTCCACCTCGAAAGCCCTACTCCCAACATGCAGAGAAAAGCCTCTGCTCAGAACAGCAGGCTGGAGATCAAGGGGGACAGAGGTGTGAGGACAGGGTCATGGGGACAGGATCAGACCTTCCCTGAGTCTTTGAGCACCAGGGATAGAGGGTGTCTCTTGCAGATTGCCAAGGAGAAGGAGGCGCCCCTACTGCATTCTGAGGGGAGAGGGCTAGAATGTATTCTTCTGATTTACATAAATTCAAAACTTCCAAAAGATATCTTAAAGGCCAAAATGGGATGAGAGGGTGGGGAACGTGGCCACAGTCCACATGTACTTTTTCCTCACATGCTTTGTGTATGGGGCAGAGTGTAAGGGCTTTCCAGTCGTTTTGTCGCCCCAGTCTCAAGACCACCCTGGAGGCAGGTATAAGTGCAATCTCCATTTTGTAGGCAAGGGGACTGCAGTTTGGAGGATGGTTGAACCTGGAGCTGGTGGTGGCTAGTGTGGCCTGGAGAGGAAGGGCTAGAGCCACCGTAGTCAAGGACTCACAGAAGGGTCGTGAGCACGATCTCGGAGCTGTGGAGACTCACCCCAGAACAGGGAGGTCGCCCCCAGTGATGAGTGTGGAGGCCAGGGGCATGGCTTAGAGACAGGTGGGGCAGGTAAACTTGACTGTGGCCTTGGATCCCCGCTCGGTATTTCACATGGTGGCTTCGTTTTAATATGCCAGCAATTTGGGGAAATATTGGCCCAGGAGGTTTCAGAAGACAAATTCTGCTTTCAGTACATGCGTTGATGGCGGGAAGCTGGCTTCAAGCAGAGCTCAGCAAGGGCAGCAAAGGTGCGGGTCGGAGAACCCCAGCTCCTGTGTAGCCATGCTGTGTTCACAATCCCGGTTCAGTCCCACATTTCCAGTAGGAGAGAAGGAAAACAGAAGAGGGTAAGTGAATGCCCAAAGCCACTCTGCTAAATCTAATTTAAAACAGAAAAATCACCAATGGTCATTTTGGAAATGAGACCCTTTCCCTGCAGAGCTGGGCGGGGTCAACAGCACACTTCAAGAGAGAGAAAAGCTCATCATTCCCCGGGCCTTCCGTGAAGCATCCTCTCGCCCGTGGGAGGCCAGGAGGGTGTCTGATTTCCCACCTTTCTGCTCCAACAGGCTGGGCACAGGGTCCTCGTTAGCAGAGAAGGGTGCAGAGGAGCTTGGTCTGCATGAACCTGTATTCTCCTGGCCTAGGTCACAGCCACGTGCCTCCTTCTCCCAGTGTCCTGAGGTCCCAGGAAATGTGCCAGGCAAATTCAGGGGGCTCTGACTTAGGGTGTGGGCTTGGGTCCATTCTTTTTTTTTTTTTTTGAAGATGTTGCGGGTAGGAGTTTATTAATTAATTAATTAATTTTTGCTGTGTTGGGTCTTCATTTCTGTGCAAGGGCTTTCTCTAGTTGTGGCAAGCGGGGGCCACTCTTCATTGCGGTGCGCGGGCCTCTCACTATGGCGCGGCCTCTCTTGTTGCGGAGCACAGGCTCCAGATGTGCAGGCTCAGTAGCTGTGGCTCACGGGCCCAGTTGCTCCGCGCCATGTGGGATCCTCCCAGACCAGGGCTTGAACCCATGTCCCCCGCATTAGCAGGCAGATTCTCAACCACTATGCCACCAGGGAAGCCCGGGTCCATTCTTTTGTCTTCAGCCTCTTTTCCTTGTCCTCCTCAGGGCTGACCTGAAGGCTCAGCATCTCCAGGGCCAGCTGTGTCGCTCCTGTACTTGGGCAGAAAACCCGCTGCTGTTTGGTGACTGACACTAGCAATGGCTGTGGGAGGAGACATCAGACTTGGGCTTCTGACGAGACGGCCAAGGGTGTTTTGTATCTTCTGCTCTGTGAGCACGGTGTGTACTCACAGCGCTAAAGCCCTGTGTCAGATGGATTCCCGCGTGCGACTCACGCTTGGCTGGTCGCTCCTGCAGAGAGGAGCGTCAGTAGGGACGTTGGTCCCAGAGAATCTATTTCCACGGGTTTGAAAAGCTACGGGGCTCTGGGAGCATTTGATGATTGAGAGAGATCAACACCATGTTTGCACCTTTTCGATTCCCCCCTAGACAACCTGAACTAATATGTGAGAACAGAGAAAATTGGTTCCCAGGGAGACAATACTCAGGGTCAGATGACCCTGGCAGCCCCTCCCTCCTCTTTTCTATCTCTCCAGATCCTTAGGGCCAGCACAGTGTCGCCTCTAGGAAACATCCTCTGACCTTTATTAACTATGAAGATTTCTCTCTTCTCTCAGTTCCGATGCTACCTGCTATTTCAATTCCATTCAACCTACGTTTACCAATCTCCTACTTTGTTCCAGGCAAATGAAAACGACAGTGACACCATCCTACCCTCTCGGGGACTTGGAGGGGAGACAGGAATTCATTAGCGCATCATAGTGCATTAATATATACTGCCTTAGAGTGTTTATTCAACTCAGCTGCCTGTGTATATATTTATATTACATAGATATTGATATATAATTGGTTTTCCATAAGACTAAGCATTTTGAGCATAGGGGATGTATGTTGTATGATCATTCCCAGTGTTCAGGGTATAAAGCAAATGTATAATAATTCCTTTTAAAATTGAAAGGAAATGAATTTGAGGTGGTAGAGCCCTATGGTCAGAGCATCTTCTGGAGGAAAACCAGCAAGTTATTCATGTTTGTTACAACTAAGCATTCATGGTTGGTTTCACTTGCACTTTTTCCGCTTGAAAATAACCCTACCACTTATGCAGTTAGAACAGAACAGAATCCTGCTGCTGATATCAGGAATACCTTGCAGGCTGATTATTTCCAGGCTTATCTTTTCAAGGCAGCCAAACAGGCCAGTAAGGAGCAATGAGGGATACTCATAAAAGGAAAAAAATTAAGTGGGATCCTTATCCCATATCATACACAAAAATAAATTCCAGGTAGATTAAAGATCAAGATGTAAAAAGAAAACCTAGATAATTAGAATATCTCTTTGTAATCTTGAGATAAGAAAGGCCTTCCTAAACAAGACAAAACAAAACCCAAAAAATTCAGGAGGCATTAAAAAAAAAGATTGACACATTTGAGCTTATAAAATTGAAAACTTCTCTAGTAAAGAAAGAAAAAAGTCTTTTTTTTTTTAAGCCACCAAGTTGGAGACTATTATCTGCATAGATGGAGATCAGTAAGAAAGGTGAATTTTTTAAAAAAAGATAATCTAAAAGAAAAAAAGGATTTTAAAATGACATAAGCAGAGAATTTATAAAAGTTTACAAATGGCCAATACAGGATACCTTTATTTTTGTCTCTTAAGGTAAGCTATGCTTTTATTGCTGTTAGTCTGTTTTTGTCTCCATCATAGCGAAATTCATTTTGTAATATGATTTCACAAAATACAGCACCATTCTGTTATTAAGATCTTTTGGAAAGAAATAAAGAATTTTATCTTTTGGAGATATTTTACCTCTTTGCAGTCATCTAGAATCCAGGTTTCCTCTTCATGACCTAGAAAAGAGAGGAAAAGTTCACCAGGGCCTCAGCTTTGAGAAGCCACAAATGGAAAATAAAAGTCGTGGAGCATCATCACCATGGCAGCGCCTCCTGTTCATTGCCAAAAGTGAAGCCTCTTTGACTGTCAGAGGGATCCAGCATTCTCAACAGAGATGAGCTAAATGTGTGTTCCTTAGTGGCCTGGAGTAAACAAAGAGTTTATTTTGGCACCAGTGATGGTTCAGACCTGTCTCATTCAAAGGCAAGCTGACTTCAAATCACACATAAAGATAGGATGCCATCGTATCCCCAGGCATCAGAGGCCTAAACACACTCACTTTCTCATCATCTGACCCCATTTCAGGGATAGTCACTTCTATAGCCATGTGTTGCCTTGGTCACCCGGGCACACAGAGCTAAAGAAGAACTAGGAGAAATATATTTATGTATCTATGAAAAGGGCTGTCAGGAGAGCTGAGAAGAGAGATTCTGAGAATTGGAAACTGACTTTGAGAGAAACGGGAACAATGGTAACGCAGATAATGAGCTATGAAGGTAAAAGTGCAACTTTGCTGAGTGTGATTGGAAAGAGAACTAAGAAGTGGATCAAGAAGGGTTGGGAATGTTTGTTAGTCATATGCCTGAGGTTGCTAACATCAGCTTTTTCTAACTCCCTGCCAGGGCTCAAGTGCTGGCAAAGTCAGTAGCACAGGGAAGCTGCCCTGTCATCCTCCCAGCCTTCCTCTTCCCTCCCTTGTGTGGAAACCATGGCATCCAAAAATTATTGCTGGCATGTCTGGAATTCTTATTTTTCTTTTTCTTTTTTGCAGTTCGCAGGCTTCTCACTGTTGTGGCCTCTCCCACCGCGGAGCACAGGCTCCAGACGCGCAGGCCCAGTGGCCATGGCCCACGGGCCCAGCCGCTCCACGGCATGTGGGATCCTCACGGACCGGGGCACGAAGCCGTGCCCCCTGCATCGGCAGGCGGACTCTCAACCACTGCGCCACCAGGGAAGCCCTGGAATTCTTAATGAAACTTTTCTTATTTACCTTAACAAGATGTCAGATGCTAAAACAGGTATCCCACTCATGCTCCTACCTCATGAGTGTAAATATATTGGGCAAATCCTTGTCTGTCTTATTTTGCTGTTGCTGCCCTAGTATGAATGAACTCATCCTTCTTTCCTACTCCTTCCATATCTTCTTCAGCATAATAATAACTGCTCAGTTGTATATATTCATAAACATGTATATATAATATATGTTATTTAAATATGTACATGATTATATATTTTAGGGTGTGTTTTGTAATATAAAGTATACACATTATGTGTGGTTTAGAGAGCATTGTGGTGGTGACCTGGTGCAGAACAGCTGCAGGAATCCAGGAAGGTAAGTCAGCACAATACAGAAGCAAGTAAACCCTGGGGGCATTGTGTGCATCCCACTGGTCTAGAACATTAGTGCCCAGGTGGATGGATTCAAAGGGGGGAGGCAGATCAAAGGCCACCACAAGTATTTATAGGTTTTAAAAAGAGTTACACCCACAGAGGAAAGGGAAATTAGAAACGCAGGAACCATTATGGCACTCAGAGACAAACAACAGGGACAACTGTCTGTCTTGACCTTAGACAAGTAACCCCCTCTCCCAACCCAAGAATTGTCACTTAGGTGACTCTTGGCTGTTGTTCCCCCATTTGGCATAAGCAAACACTAGTCATGCTCTCAACCCAGGCCTTAATTTTCACTGATAGAGTTGCAACAAATATGCATTTACAAAAAAAAAAAAATTACAAAAGAGAAAATGAAACAATATTTCATGAATAAGAGTCAGAATAAAAAATAAAGACCAGAACTACAAAGACTTCAGATATTGGGATTATGAAATATAGAATGCAACCTGTTTAAGGAAACAAAGTAGGAATTAAAGACACTAGTAAGGAGCAGCAGGTATCAAAGTGATAATGTTCAGATGAAATTTGAAAAATATCCAAGTAGAACTTATAGAAGACTATCATAAATGAAATATAAAATACTAATCAATGGGTTAAACAGCAGTTTGGACACAGCTGAAGAGATAATTGGTGAACTGGAAGATAGGTCTAAATAAATTACATGGAAGAAGAGGTGTCAAAAGAGATAGAAAATATGAAAGAATGGTTAACAAACATTTAAGACAGAGTAAAAATGCCAATATACGTCTAATGAGAGTTATAGAAGAAGAGGACAAAGAGAACTGGTAAGAAGCAGAATTTTAAAGCAAATGAGACTGCCCCTTACTAATGTAAAATGTTAATAATAGGGGAAATTGGGTGTGGGGTATATGTACTACCTTCTATCTTTACACTATCTTTGTGCTTCTGTAAACCTAAAATTGTTTTAAAATAAAAAGTTGATTAGCATATCTCCTCTCCCAGAGAGAGAGAGAGAAAGAAGCAAGAAATTTTCCAAATACTATGAAAGACACAAATCTTCAGTCAGGAAGCCCTATGACTTCCAAGGAGAATAACTAAGAAGAAGGTAGACAAAAGAACGTACTTAGACACATCATAGCAAAACTGCAGAAATCAGAGGCATCTTTAAGACAGCCAGTGAGAAAGGAAAGATAACCACAAACAAGTGATAATTAGACTGACAGCTGACTTAGCAGCAACAATGGAAGTCAGAAAATTGTAAGACAATATCTTCAGTATGCTCAGATAAGATAGTTGTCAAGCCAGATAGATATACTTAGCAGAACTACTTCTCAAGAACAAAGGCAAAATAAAGACATTTTCAGATAAACACTGAGGACGTTGACCTCCAAACGCTTACTAATTGAAATTCTAAAGTCTATACTATAAAGAGAGACAGAAAGAGAAAGAGAAGGAAAAAAAAAGAATCCTCAATAGATCTGAGATACAAGAAAGAAGGGTAGGTAAAATTTTTTAAAAATTCTGAATTTGGAAAAATCTTACAATGATGTTATAAAAAATAATATCTAGATTATGAGGTCAAAAAACAATGCTCCCTTTGAAAACTGTAGGGGAATCCTTACTTATCTACACGGCTTCTGGTAATTTGCTGGCAATTTTTGGCATTCCTTGGCTCGTAGACTGCTCCTTCTAGTCCTCCATGTTCACATCATCTTCCTTCTCTGTGTGTCTCTCTGTGTCCAAATTTCCCCTTTTTATAAGGACATCGGTCACATTTGATTAGGACCCACCCTAATAACCTCATTTTAACTTGATTACCTGTGTAAAGACGCTACGTCCAAATAAGGCCACATTCTGGGGTTCTAGAGGATAGGATTTCAAGATATTTGGGGGAGGGAGGAGGAACAAGTCAACCTGTAACACAATCCCAATTCTAAGTGGTGGTTTTAAACTCTGGACTTCACCCTTGGTTCTAATTGCTACTGCCTCTTTCTTTTCCACCTCCCATCCTTTCAAACCTCCAAAGCCAGTGGTGCCCATGGTTCCATGCTCCTACACTGCTTATTATGGGCTAAATTGTGTCCTCCCTAAATTCATATGTTGAATCCTAACCCTCAGTACTTCTGAATGTGATTGGAGATAGAGCCTTTAGAGAGGTGATTAAGTTAAAATGAGGCCAATAGGATGGGCTATAATCCAATATGACTGATGTCCATATAAAATGAGGAAACTTGGACACACAGAGAAACACCAGAGAGGTGCACGCACAGAGGAAAGACTTTGTGAGGACACAGTGAGAAGGTGGCCATCTGTGAGCCAAGGACAGAGGTCTCAGAAGAAACCAAACCTGTTGGCACCTGATCTTGGACTTCCTTCCTCCAGAACTGAGAAATAAATTTCTGTTGTTTAAGCCACCGAGTCTATGGTGTTTTGTTCTGCCGCCTGAGCTGACCAACCCACTGCTCAAAGCCCCTCCTGGCTGCATCTGGCAATGCTCCTGAGCACTGTCCCCAGGCCTAACTCCCTCCCCCACTCTGTGGGCTCTTCCTTGACTTACATCTCAGTGTGTGAAGTCCATGGAGCCATCTTCTCAGTTTAGGTAGGTGGCATGGCCACCCACAGGGTTACGCTCCCAACACTGTCCAGTGTGACCTTTGATGCCACAGCACCTGTGGCTATGATGAGGGGCGATGGGAGCAGACGGAAGGATGGATTCCAGCAGCTGGTTTGAGACTATTTATGGGCTCAGAGGATGTGAAAGAGGATCACGTGAACATCAGGCCTCTTGCTGAAGAAGAAGCGTGACCGAAAAGCTCCGTTGAGACTTGAAACTCTTGTTTATTCCTGTAGGTCCAGCAATGCAGAAGGAAGGAAGCCAGCCCTTCTAGCCTCTTCTACCTCCACATTGTCATCAGGCTCTGGATTTTTCCTTCCTTGGATTTCTCCTGGAAACAGCTTCCTTTACTTGGGGGATATCCAGATGTTCCCCTACCCCATGGGTCTTTCCTTCCTCTTCTGGTTCTCCACTTGTTTCCTGGCCTCTCCTGCATAACAAGGGTTAACACAGTAAAGAGCCTTGAGTGTTGAACAACTCACTGTTCTGGGCTCCGTGGACACAGCTGTGGTCAAGGTTGATGTCAGGAGTTTACATTCTTGTGCTCTGGAGACCGTAGATAAACAAACAAACAAGAAAACCTTGGGGGAGTCGTGCTGAGAATTAAGATGGGGAGATGAAATGGCAATTGATCAGGGATGGCTTTAGATCAGGTGGTCTTTGGTGCAGCTCTTGGGGTTGGGGAGCCGGTGACAATTTATGATCGACAGTACTCTTACTCGAGCTGTGAAAGCACCAGATACACAAGAGTTCTGCCCTCTTGGCTCTAAGTTACAAAGAAGTAAATGTTTGCTTATCTACACCAGACAGAGGGGGTAACCAGGCCTGGTTAGAAAGTGAATAAAAAATGCTCCCAGGTCCCATTTCCTTTGTCTATTTAAAGGGGATTTTTAGCCATCTGGAAGTTTTCTTATCAGACATTTGATAAGGAAAAGGGATGTTTTGAAAGGTTGTTACCCAAGAACACATAAACCAGGAGAAACATATTTAACCTACCCTGGTACCTTCTTGAATTCCCAGACACTGAAAGGACATTTAAAAGTGACTCGGGATCCCAAAGCCAGGCACTGTCCCTTAGGCCCCAGCACTAAGTCCAGGGGAGCCCTTTCAGATGGGTACACTTTTGCCAAGGGTCTGAGGGCAAGGGCATGCAGCATCCCAGGTCTTACAGACATGCCCTGTGGAGCTCTGTGGCAGCACTCTGTGGGAGGGGCGCAGCGGAGGGGGCTGGCGGCCATATGGGGAGCATAGGTGGTGCCAGGAGCAGCTGGAGCCTCAAGGCCTCCCCCCAACCTCACCCGAAAATGGCAGGAGAGAGCACTTGGCTCTTATCGCTGGTGCACCGATGTTCATTCCAGGGCCAACACACTGACCTTCAGCTCAGGAAGTGACATCTTAGTCAATTGCTTCTTTGGAGGGACCTGCCAGGATTTGAAATGAAGCAGCAGTTCTTGTAACATCCAATCATAAATCTAAATCTTTTTTTTTTTTAACTGAAGCAAAATAGTGAGATAACTTGACGTTTTGCGTGCTTAAATTTAGAACAGATTATAGCAATTGAATACCCACGTCATAAGCTGCTTCATTTGAGCACAACACACGCACCCAGGCTCAGCTTCATGTGATTTGAGTCTCGAGAGTGATTCTTCTTCTGCCAAGGTTTTTAAATCTTAGGCTGACTAGGAAACTTCGGCCTGAGGGTGAGGCCACCTGATCTCCAGTCCTGGCCCTCACTTGGTTGAGCAAAGGTGCCTCTCTGGGCTCAGGAAACCCCTCTCTGTGGTGTGCACACACTGTGTGGTGTGTACACATGGTGTGGTGTGCAATGCCCAGCTCTTGTGTCCAAAGGGTATCATCCCAGATGACCACAGATAGTCTCTGGGATGATGTGAGTAGAGAGATCTATGAGATTATATTATGAATCTATGGCTAATAATGGCTATTAATAATAGATGCCACTCACCCAGTACTTCTCACGTGCTGGGCACTGTTGGAAGCACGCTTTGTTTGTCTTAATTGCCCTAGTTCTCATTCCTCATTTTACCAATGAGGAAACTGAAGCCCAGAGACGTTAAGTAACTTGCCCAAGCTCAAACAGGTCTAAGCGGGGAGCCAGGATACAAACCCAGGCATGTGAGTGCACCCTGTGCCTTCTAGCCTTTGGGTATCAGCCCTGAGATCTCCCCACCAGCACTGACATAGAGGGATGAGAATGGGATGGAGCTAGAGAGTGATGCTGACTCAGAGATGGCTCCTCGTGGGAGTGATTGTCTCTGGGCCTGTCCCAGAGCTGGGGAGAGAGAGACGTGGAGGCAAGAGGGATGAATAAATACAAAATGGGTGATCCAATTCAGAAAAAACAAAAAAAATCATTGCCCCCTGACCATGAGCAAGGTGCAGTGTTTTAAAATTTCCCTTTCAAGATAATTGCTGTAGACCTTAGAAAAATGAATCTAATAGAAGAAAAAAAGAAAGGCAAAGGGAGCCCAGTGGTTTGAGTATGAATATGCAGGTTTAAAACATCTTTTCCCCTTGAAATACAACCTCTTACCTTGGTGGAAAGTCCTGTTACTTTAGCTTTGTCTCAACTCTCACTCTAAAGGCTGGCTGGGCTTGTCAGTCAAGACCATCTGTGCTGGAATGAGGTTTCTTCCAAAGACCTGATTTTGATTTTCTAGGAGCTACACCTGACCTCATACACTTAAAGAGGAACGTCTTCATTTCTGCTTGCTGTCTTCTCCCTTCCTGCCTATATAGGTGCTTGCCTGATACGCTATAGGCAGGACAGCGGGAGGCGGGTTATTGGGGTTTCGGAGAAACCATTTCCTTTTCGTACGACATAGCTGCAGAACCCGGGAAGTGCAGAGATTCAGCCAGAAGTGTTTGCGGGCTTTGCCTGAGGACAAAACATCCAGGCCAAAGTGAAGCATTTAGTCAAAGCCAGTGGGCCTAGTCTTTCCAACCCTTTCTTTTTTTTTTTTTTCCTACTCGAAAGTTGTTAGAATGAATTCACCTTGATTTTGGTGGGTTTCCTTGTGGATATTTGTTTGGACTGATTGCATTCATACACATGCTTGTCAGTAGTTTCAGCCCTTCTGTGACCTAATCTGGGCCCAATTGATAAATATTACAAGGCGGGTGCTATGAAGATGAGGAAATGGGAGAGAGTGGGCTTCACAGAAAATTATGAGAGCCCCTGACTTTAGAGGCTTCCATTCAAATGAAGCCACCATCTAATGGTTAAATAGATCCATTTAAATAAATGCATAAAGTACAAGAGCGTCATCCCTCTTGTTGGAGCCGGACGATTAAATAAGACTGAATTAAAGATATTATTATTGATAATAATGGTAAACGACACCGTTTATTGAGCATCTATTATGTGCTTGGCAACATTATCATGTGGGAGGTACTAGCTCTATTTGGATGACAGAAAGCAGACCCTGTGAGGTGCCAAGGTCACAGAGCAAGTAGTGGCAGAGACACAGGTCCGAGTCCAGAGTCTGTGCTCATGTGGCCCCAGATGAAGAAAATGAGACAGATTCTCATGATGTGACTTACTCCTGCACGGGTGCAAAACTTGCTAATGAATAAAGCAAAATAATAATAAAAGGAGCTGGTCTGAGGACCTGGGATTGTCTGGGTTCAAAACTGAGTTATAAATACAATTCCAATCATGAAACTCTCCATATGACACTGGATAAGTTACTTAAACTCTCTGAGCCTCTACTTCTTCATCTCCAAAACGGGCTAATAATGCTTAGTTCATAGCATTGTCATGAGGCTTAAATTAGATACACCATGTTATGTGCTGAACTCAGGGCTTGGCATATGGTATATAATTGATAATGTTGGTTATTGTGCGGGTCTTCAGGGAGAGCAGGTGGATGTTTGTCCAGGGGGCTTTTCTTGACCTTTTACCCTCATGCCTCCACCTCCACTGTTCCCTGCAGAAGTCCTGCAGTGTCAGCCATTATGCTCTTACACTGCTAACTCCCTTGAGGTCAGAGAAGCAGGTGGCTGGGGATGGAAGGCAGTCAGGACCTTGGCCAACATGCCAGTTGAAGGTCCTGGCCAACGGCCTTGACTTTGCCAGCGCTAACCTTTTTTATACCTGACAAGGCAAACTACCACGTGTCAGGTCAAGACAAGAACAGGGGTGCAAGGAGAGAGCCAGCCCATGAGATAGGAACAGGGGTAGGCCAGAAACCCCCTGGAGGTCACTTTCAGCCCTATGATTTGATATTGGCATAAAACTGAATGCAATACATTTAACTGAGACATTCCCACCTCGCCACCTGACCTCAGTCTGGGCAATCTTCCTGTTAGTCAAGAGAACAAGCCATAAATCTCCCTGTGGACGGGAGTGCTGGGTGCACAATAAACTCTGCTGTCTCCCCTGTTTTCCAGAAAGGGTTGATGGATCCTTCCCCTCACATTTATTTCAGCACAGTAGAATTTCAACAAGACAGAAATAGAAGCCAGAAAGCTTGGTCCTGTCAAAAGCTCTTAATATAATTATGAGAGTCAGGCCTCTGCATGTACCACCCTCCAGACCACGAATAATTAGGGTGCAAGAGGCCGGGAACTGAATGGAGGTGGGGGAGGAGTGGGGAGAGACTAGTGTAATGGCTGCTGCTTCTCTGCTGGGATGCCCCAGTCCTGCAGACTCCCTGGGAATTCTGCAGCTTCATAAAAGCTCCCCTTAGAGCTTGGATCATCCCAGGCAGTAATTCGTGGCTCTAATAGTTTCAGCTGATGCGTTATGACTGTCCCGCCTCAACTCCCTTTACTGAAGGTTAGTTATATAGAGATATGCCCTCATCACCCCAGACATCCACAGTATATGCAGAAGGTAGCCAGGACACGTAGGCCATGGCACCAGGCTTCGGGTCTGATGGGGACCTCAGAGGCAGGCCCAGCCTGAGCATTCGGGCTACCAATGGGAAAGCAGAGTCCCTCATCCCTGGAACATTTGCTTTCTGTTTAGTGTTTAATTTTCTCTCTGAAAGGCAATCTATGGAATGGAAAAAAAAAAAAAACAAACCAGTCCCTAAAGTCCATTCGAGCTTTCTCTTCTCCAGGTTAATTTCCATTCTAATGCTTACGTAGCTCCCACCGCAGAGTTAGGCATTTGTTACTCTAATTCTGCTGCTATTCTCCCCAGGGTTTGCTGTTTTGTCAGGGGCCTGTGCTGTTCCATTTCAGGGTTTGGAGCAGAATTACCGAGCTCAGTGTCAGTGGAGGGGCTCAGGAGGGGCCCAACAGCCAGGGAAAGAGCTCTCCATGGATTCTTTCTTCCCAGCCCCAGAGGTAGGCTGTCCTTTAGCTCTGCTGGCTGCCACCTGGCTCCAGAGCATCCATTCTACACTGGTGGTATGGTGACAGAGCCCTGTGCTCTGTACATGGAACGGACTTGGGTCCCCAGAACCTGCTCCTCCATGATTCTTCACTTGGCCTCTGTTGACAGCGGTGCTGCCTATATCCTTAAGAGACACCTCAGCTTAGTCCTTAAAAGCACTCTCTTGAGTCAAGCTGGATTGCTTTGGTTTGAATCTAAGAACTGCCACTTACCAACTATGTGACTTTGGACAAGTCCTTTAACTTCTCAGTTTCACCATCTATAAATTGGATACCAACAGTACAGGGCATTAAATGAGTTACCATTGTTGTTAGCATTAAATGAGTCTGTAATAGATATAAATTGCCTGTGAGAGTGTCGGGCACAGAGTCAGGGTCAGCAGGTGGTGGCTATAATCACTATTACTGTTACTAGTCCCTCCTGGGGCTGGCCTGGCTGCAGAGGCAGGAGCTGAGTGCCCAGCAGGATGTGCCCTGCATCTCAGCGGGGCAGGGCGTGAAGGGGTGGCCATCCCTGCTGGGTCCACCGGATGCTAACTGCCTGGTACCCACACACTAGATTCTCCTGGACCAATGGGTACTTCCGTCCCTTCACGGGCTCCATGTTATCCCTCCAACCCACCTGGCCTGGGGACTCCTGGAATGTGACTTATTTGAGGAGGACAGGCAGGCAGGGAGGAAATCAGGAATTCTGATTCTCATCCTCAGAGGGATTCAGTCCCTAGGCCAAGGCCACTCAACTAGTAAGTGGTATTGCAGGAGCTCACACGCACACTGGCTTGACTCCCAGGGGCGCACTTGCCTACGAGGCCCCTTGGGGTGATGACCCTTTGGCCAGGGGCCGCTCTGTGTCATTCCAGGCTGTGGAGTGGTGAATGGTGTAAACGGTTCCAGCAGCGAATCTCTGAAAACAGAAGTGAGACTGTTTCATAGCCTCCAAAGGCTGGAGACAGGCTCTGGTTCGAGACTCTCCAGGAGGGAGAAGCTGGCCGTCTTTGAAGGCCTCACCGAAAGAAGCACCCAGCCTCTCCAGACACAGGGTGAGCTGTCACCTTCAGGCCAAGAGTGGAGGACAGAGCCTGAAATGCCTGGTCACCAGTTCCACCCTTATGGGACCCAAAGCCTCACCAATCTGTGCCCCTGCCCGCTGGCAAGGGCCACCAGTATCAAACCAGGGCCTGCTCCCTGCTGCCCAAGGGCCCTCCCTTCCAGGCTCGTGTGGATGAACCCTGGCTCCCACCAAATGAGCTTCCGGGCAGGAGGATGGGCAGCTGTCTCTGTCAGCCACCCGTCTGCAACTTCCTAACTTGTTTTGTGGCACGCTGCTAGCTGCACAAGTTGGCTGCTGCAAAGTGTAGAAATGCCAACTGGAAGTCCGTGGGCACATCAGAGCTCCAGGCTGCACTGGGCCTCCAGCAAGCCGGGCAGGGTCCAGCGAACCCCAGGAGTCTGGATCTCCTGAGGGCTGTTCTCAGCCTTGCGTGGTCAGACCTCCATGTCTGCAACCTGCCCCACCCCCATCTCCCCCCCTGCCCAGGGCCTTCCATGCTGCACTCCCCCTTCAAAGAGGCCAGGCCCTTTGCCTGCCTGTGATTCTCTCCCTGTTCAGGCTCTGGTTATATCACCTGGGGAACGGCTGTTTTAGGCTGTATTTCCCTAGATCAAGAGTATTCCAGCTTTGTTCCCAGCAGGCCAGGCAGCCCCAGGGTGATCTAAGGAGCTGCCAGTGTCTTTGGTGCTGGTCACTTCCCAGCCATAACCTCCTCAGGTCCCGGCTTTCCTGTGATCTTTATGTACCATTATCAGCAAAGGTCAAGGATCTGGGCCCCTAAGGCATTCCCTTGTCAGTCTAGAGCCTTCACTGCCCCTGTTAAGAGATCCATCTTCCTGAGGCCCCTACAGAAGAGGAGGGGTGAAGTGTCGAGGACAGAGCCTGACTTTGGGGCCAGATCTGGGCTCCAGGACTGGGATGTTGAGTAGCTCTGGGCAAGGGATAATTCTAGCACTCAGAATGCTCCCCACACAGTAAGGAGAGTGGTAGCTCCACTAACTGTCATTATGTGGGCAGCCCAGGCCACTGTGCACACTCAGATGCCTGTGAAATGGTTTCCCAGTAAGCCCATGACACCCAGGCTGCTGGTGAGCTTGGGCTCCTGCTGAAAGCAGGCTGCGCTTGTTTGGGAGAAAGGGAAAGGAATGGCCTTGAACCTGGCCGCCTCTGGAAAGAGGTAGCAACAAAATCCAGATCTTCCCTGAGCAGAAGAGCTAAGCATTGAAGGGCATGTGCAAAAGAAAGTGAAGAGGAGATAGCAAGGGCGCCACACATGACTGGCCTATTTTGCCTTTTTGCACATCCTCAGGCAACTTCCAGATTCTGGAGTTTCCTGCCCAGCCACCCTCCGTAGACCAGGCCCCTCACTTTGCGCCTCATTCATATCCCGTTGTTTCATGGTTTTGCTCTTTGCAGGGACAGCTGATTCCCAGCACTGATCCTTGAGACTGCAAACACTTCTCTGTGTTGGGAGGATGGTCGGTAGAAACATGTGGTCTGCTCAAGGCATCCTGGAGTTTCTAAAGATTGGGAGTTCTATGCAAGAACTGGAGGAGGTGGACAGGCAGGACTTCCAGCTAACAAGCCTCCTGGGGAGCTTTGGAATCCCACCACAGGCCTCTCTGCTGGCACAGTTGACGACCAGGAAAAAAAGTGAGCAGATGGACAGAGATGTGTGTGACTGAAAGATCAGGCTGTTAGGGCTTCCCTGGTGGCGCAGTGGTTGAGAGTCCACCTGCCGATGCAGGGGACACGGGTTCGTGTCCCAGTCCAGGAAGATCCCACACGCCGCAGAGCAGCTGGGCCCGTGAGCCATGGCCGCTGAGCCTGCGCGTCCGGAGCCTGTGCTCCGCAATGGGAGAGGCCACGACAGTAAGAGGCCCGCATACCACCAAAAAAAAAAAAAAAAAAAAAGTTCAGGCTGTTGGATGCATGGATTGGTCCGCTTGGATCTTGGGAGGTGTGCTGGCTGGAAGAGAGGTTAGTCCCACAGAAGAGCCTGGCCCACCACGTGTCCGTCTGGCTGTGGGGCCCATACTGCCTCCCCCGGGGTGCTGCCTGCATACAGAAAGGCAGGGAAGTCTCAAGGAACAAGATGCACGAGCTGGGCAGGTGTGCAGAAGCCAGCAGCACACCTGGGCTCCATCCTGTCCTGGGGAAGCCTCACAAGGAAACAGCACCCCATACCCCAATTCTGTCCCATGAGAGTATCCCGAATACAATCACAGAAGAGGTATGTTGGTGCAGTTTCAATGCTACAGACATAAATTAGGCAATTTCCCTGATACCTGAACTGCCCCACATGACATTTGATTTAATTCTTCATAACCAGCATCAGTAACTACTGATCTCCAAAGCAATGAATGAAGCTGCCCAAGGTTCTGCCGAAGAAGGTGGGTCCTGCCCCAGCCAGAGGTGTTCTGAGCTGCCAGGCGCCACTTCCTAAGTCCCTCCCATCGGTTATTTCTGGCCTTATCTTATCGATCCTTTTAATAGCAGGCAGTAACAATTTATTAGCACTTTTCCAGAGTCTCTGCCTCCTGGCTAGATCTTTTGCCATCCTGAGAGCTGAAGTAATATTTCTTCTAAATCTAGCTCTCTTCAAGGTGCTACAGGAGGCCAGTCTGAGTGAGTCAGGGATGCTACAGAGAAGGAAGAATTAAGACATTTCCGTTTTCCCACTGCTTATTTATGAACAAATAAATCTGTTGGGTTACAACTGAACAACTGTATGGGGCTGGGGGGAGGGGACTACAGAGACCAGATGAAAACAAGCCATCTTTGATTACCCTTTACAGAATTTAATTTTTTTAATTAAAAAAAAATTTAATACAGTTTTAAATGTTACTTTCTACTTACAGAATATTGGCTATATTCCCAGAGTTGTACAATACATCCTTGAGCCTACCTTACCCTCACTACCCCACCCCAGTTCGTCCCCCGCCCCGGTAATCACTAGCTTGTTTTCTCTGTGAGCTAATTTGATTTTTAAAAGTGGGTTAGGAGTTGAAAGGACAGCGCAGCTTGAGCCCAGTGCGTCGGGGGCTGGACTTCCCGGCAGCCCAGCCTCCCTGCCCTGCTCTTGTGACTCAAACTTTTGGTGCTTCAGTTTTACCCACGACCAAAACGAGGTAAGGAAGAAGCCACTTCCCTAACTCACGACCCACTAGTTGATTCCTGACTCTTCTTCCGGAGAATGAAGAACTGCCGGGAAGGCGCTGGCGGCCCGCGAGCCGGCAGGGGGCGCCCGACTGCGGGAAGGAGGAGAAATTCAGGAGTAACTGGGCCGCGGGGAAGGGGCCTCGGCAGCCCTTCTGGCTTCTCAGTTATCCTCCGGCCCCAGCCAGGAAGCAGTCAGGGACTCGGCCTGCGCAGGCGTCTGGGTCCGTATAAACTCAAAGCGTTTATCCTGTTGGTGGCTGAAAGGAAAGAGGCCAAGAAGAGGCCAGGGACTAAGAAAGTCCCACTGTGGGACCAGCGCTGCAGGCTTTCGGGCTAGAGTTGCCTTTGGAACCAGAGTGACTGCTTCCCAGAGGAGGGACTGCTGGCCCAAGGCTGCTTCATCCTCCCCACGAAGGCCCTGCTCTGTTACCCTCCAGTCCTCTGCCCAGCACCTCCCACTTCCCAGAGCCGATCCACACCCCAGGCACCAGCTCCCCGCGTGCGCAGTGCCAGCCCTTGCTCCCACTATCCACCTGATTCTAATTTGCCCAGTAACAGACGTCACTGTGCTCAGAGCAAAACAGAGGCTCAGAAAGGGTAAGTGACTTGTCCAAGACCACACAGCTAGTAACTGGCTTCAAATGCAGTCCATCTGCTTTATTGTTTACTTATTTTTCCAATATTAATACTATAGTAAGTTACTGACATATTGTTTTATATATAGAACTTTAATATATTTGTAAAATTATGCAATATATTAAATTATTTTATAGTTAATTACTATTTTTATTATTACTGTTGAGGTTTTATTTATTTTTCGAATAGGCAGTAGTGCATGCAATTCAAAATTCAAAATATACCACAGGAATGCAGTGAAAAGTCCCCCACCTCAACCTTTGTCTTTCAGCCGCCCAGGTCCCTCCTCTCCTCAGGAGCAACCACAGTTAATCTGTTTCTTGTGTATCTTTTCAGAGACAGCAGAATAGATAAAGATCCAGGGGTCCACTAGCCAAAGAATGTAGGCAGCCTCTAGAAGCTGCAAAAAGCAAGGACACAGATTCTTCTCTGGGACCTCCAGAAAGAGAAACAGCCCTACTGACCCCTTGATTTTAATCCCTTAAGACCCATTGCAGACTTCTGACCTCCAGGATAATAAAGGAATAAATCTGTGTTGTTTTAAGCCACTAAGTTTATGACCATTTGTTACAACATCTATAGAAAACTAATATGAGTTCCCAGTTTATAACTTATCGAATAAATATTAGATTAAATATTTAAATAGGAATACCATACAAACAAGCAAACAAAACTTGTGGGGAGAGTAGATCTTATAATTATGGCTTCAAAGAGAGTGAAAGCATTTGTAAAAACCTCTATATACTAAAAATAAACCTATAAATGAAATTATCATGCAAGTTACAAACTGGAAAAATATTTGAAATGTATAAAATGAACAGAGAATCATCTTGAATGGTAAAGTTAAGGGTGATTTTCTACAATGAATGTGCTTTTTTTTTTTTGTAAAGAAGATACATATTTCAACAGAAAGAAATTGTTACTGTGGCAGTTGTATTAAAAATGAATTAGAGACAAGTATGGGCACTTCACCAAAGAAGATATAGGGATGGCAAATAAGTGTATGAAAAGATGCTCCACATCATTAGTCACTAGACAAATGCAAATTAAAACTACCTTGATACACCACTGCACACCTATTAGAGTGGGTTAAATTAAAAAGACGGACCATATCAAGTGCTAACGAAGACATGAAGCCACTGGAGCTCTAACACTCTGCTGGAGAGGATGTAAAATGGTGCAACCACATTAGAAAACTTGAAAGATAAGCATACACCTACCATATGATGCAGCCGTACCACTCCTAGGTATTTTCCCCAAAGAAATGAAAGCGTGTGCCCATACAAAGACTTATATGCAAATGTTTATAGCAGTTTTATTTTTAATAGCCCCAAAGTGGAAACAACCTGTCCATCAACAGGTTTCTGGATAAACAAATTGTAGTATATCCATACAATGGAATGCTACTCAGCAATAAAAAACAATGAACCATTGATATCTGCAACAACATGGAGAGATGTCAGAATAATTACACTGCATGAAAAAAGACAGACCAAAAAAAAAAAAAGACTACACACTGTATGGTTCCATCTATAAAATTCTAGAAAATACAAACTAATCTATAGAGGCAGAAAGCAGACCAGTGGTGGCCTGTGGATAGGGTGGAGTGGGGAGGGGAGAGAGGGAGGGGTCACAGTGGTGCACAGGGAAACTTCAGAAGGGGTGGGTATGTTTACTATCTTGCTTGTGATGATGGCCTCACAGGTGTACACAGACATTGAAACTCATCAAATTATGTACAGTTTGTTGTATGTCAATTATACCTTAATAATGTGGTACTTGAAAATGGTTTGATCTTGGAAAGAGATGGAAGACACTTAAATACATAACACTAAGTGAAAGAAGCCAATCTGAAAAGGTTACATGCTCTATTATTCCAACTATATGACATTCTGGAAAAGGCAACACCAATGGAGGCCATAAAAAGATCAGTGGTTGCCAAAGGTTGGTGGGGAGAGAAGGATCGACAGGCAGAGCCCAGAGGATTTTTAAGGCAGTGAAATTATTCTGTCCGACTGAGTATCCACTATAATGGTGGACACATTTGTCCAAACCTATTGAATTTACAACACCAAGAGTTATTTGTAATATAACCTATGGACTTTGGGTGGTTATGACGTGTCAATGTAGGTTCATCAGTGGTGACAAATGTTCCGCTCTGGTGTGGGATGTCGATGGTGAGGGTGGCTTGTGCATGTGTGGGACAGGGTGTACGGGAGAAATCACTGTACTGGCTGCTCAACTTTGCTGCGAACCTAAAACTGCTCTAAAAAGTAATGTTTCGTTTTAAAAAACTGGCTTGAACCATTGAATATGTTTTGTCTCTCATATCAGGGCTCTGGGGGCAGAGGGGGTCAACGGTTTGTTCAGGTGCTACAGATGCTACTAAGGACACAGATGCCTCCCATCTTTGGGCTGTGTCTCCCCTGTATGGTGCCATCTATAAAATTCTGTTCTCTCTGGCGCTCCCTTCCTCCACCCTCTACCTCAGAGGGTTCAGTGATGCTCACTGGGGTTCCCACAGGCCTTTCTATATAACTTCATTGTCCTTCTGTCTAGACTGCCTTATGCGGGCATATGTCTTAACGGCCAGACATGAGCTTCTAGAACCACTCCTCTTTCATTAGGGGACTCCCAGGACCTAGCCCAGTTATGCTTGAAAAAGTGAACTTGAATAGGAGGAAAAGCCAATGGAGCTAGAAGAGGTCCCAGAGAGGACACAAGGCAAAGGTGGGAGGTGGGAGGTGGTAGGCTAGGAGCGGTGTCAGTACAGAAGCGAGTATTAAACACTGGAAGACTTCAGTACTGAAGCAGCAGAAATGATCAAGATCTAGAATGACAAAGGACATCACTTGGGTGAGCTCAGAAAAAATAGACCTGGGAATATCACTCTGAAATTAAAAGGAGAGAGTTTTAAAAGAGATGGCACAGCTGGCCTCATGGGACAAAATTCTCTGTTCATTCAACATATGGAACTTATTATCTCAAAGAGGTCGTTCAGGGAAGACTACAACAATTTTTAAGAGGTTAAAAGCTACTAAATGGACAAGGTGACCACACTTGTTACTGCCAGGCCCCGCAGCCTCACAAAACACCCTCTCCCGATCTCAGTTCTCCAGAGGTATCTTTGGGCTGGATGAATCACGTGCGTCTGAAGTGAGCCTCAGATTATCCATGCTTCATGGCTCATCAGATCGAAAATCACCTCTGTGGGGCAAAGATTCCTGATAGCAGGAAAAAGAATAGGAGATGCTCCTGACCCCAGTATTGTAGAGTCATTTCAGCAGTGACTGACTCTTCCTTGCTGGCCATCCCAGGCAGAATTCCAGAGACGCCCTGGAGGTTCGGGCCCCAGTCTTAGTTGGCTGGTGGCCAGCAGGCCCTAGCATTGGAATCAGGATGGTTCCTGCATATCAGGACCACTGCTGTTCTGAAGCCACTTATCTGCGGAGTACAGACGCTCTCTAAAGAGTCCAGCCCACTAATTGCAGACTCAGAGTCTTTAAGGAACATTTGAGCTGAATCAGGTTGAGATTCTCCGCTGAGCATAGCTTTTCTATTCTCTAAGTTTACTGGAAGCACCGGAAAGAAATCTTGCAGCAATAGCTGAATCTCATTCACCTGCATCCCAGCCCCCCAGCCTTAAGCTGCACCCAGTTCTAGGAGTCTCTAAGGTCTAAACCCAATTGGCCATTTCCTCCCACTCCCAGCTTGGGCATTGCCAGGCGGCTCTCCAAACCCCTGGCTGCCCGTGATGGGCCCTGGGGTCTGGGGTCCTCCCCCCATCCCAGTACTTCTTCCAGCAGCTGCTCCCAGATTTGCTCTCCTCAACCCAGCAACCTCTCTGTCTCCTTCCCTTCTCTTTGAGCAGAAGGCCCCCTCTTCTCTTTCCCCAAGAGGGCTGAGACCATCCTCACCAGCTTTCTTCCTTTTCTCCTTATCTGATCTCCTTTGTGAGCCTGATATGTTAAGTTTTCTCTGTTCTTCCAAAAACCAAAATCACTGCCTCTCTAGGACTTGCCTTCCCCTCTCCGTTTCCGTCCTCAACACAGCTACACAGTAACCTTTGGCTTGCGCCTCGCCTCCTCCTGGCTCCTTCCCCCACCCCTCTACTGAAATGGCTCCTCCCAGAGCACCAGTGACCTCCTGGTCACCAAAGTCTAGGGCCATTTCCAGGACTTGGTTCTTTTTCCTGCCCTCACGGTCACCAGCCTGCTTACGACTCTCCTTCCCTGACTCTTCCCTGTCTTGGACCCCCAGCATTGCTTCCGATGACCCAATCAGCCAACCGCACTGCACTCTGGACCTTCTTGTTTGAATGAAAACATCTTGCTTCAAGGGCTCTCGTTACCTTCTGGACTAAATCAGCCCCCTGACATGATGGGTTGTCACAGATGTGGCCCCGGCAGGCTTGCCTGCATCACTTGTGACCGCTTATCCCTAGCCCCTTATACTTCAGTCACATCCAGATTTTTGTAGCCCTCTTATTGGTTTCCATGAGTTTGCAGGTGCTGTTTCCTCTGTCTGGAATACCTCTCTTCCCACCACCACTCACCTCTCCCCCTCAGTGGAGGAAGCCGTGCTCCTAATGCTTTTCCTGAATGTGTTCTATGCGCTTAGTGACTCGGCAGCAGCCTCAGCCCTTTGAGTGCCAGGAAGGTACCCTGTAGCCCGGTACGCAACAAACAGAGATCCTCAGTCTTCTGCTTCCACACTGGCTCCCTCTGAAAATCCATTCCATCTCACAGTTTCAGCTTGCAGCTCAATTCAGCAGAAATGCTTGGATGCTACCCTGCAAGCACACGTTTGGCTAATTCTCAGCTCTCCGCCTTTATACCTCATGTCCTCTCCTAAGGCCAGACCCATGTTCCTGCCTGTTCGCAGGATGGAAAGTTCTGACCAGCACTGATTGCTTTCCTCTTTCTCCCCCAGCTACCAAATTCTGTCCATTCGCCCTTCACAGCCTAAACAGACAAACAAGCAAAACAAACAAAACCCTATGCTTTGTCTTTCCTTTCTAGTACTCAATCTGGTTGTGACAGTTCATTTTCTGTGTCAGTTTGGCTAGGCCACAGAACCCATTTGGTCAAACATGAATCTAGACATTACTCTGAAGATGTGTTTAAGACGAGATGAACATTTAAGTCAGCAGACTTTGAGGAAAGCAGATTATCCTCTCAAATGTGGGTGGGCCCTGTCCAATCAGTTGAAGGCCTTAAGAGAAAAAAGACTGAGGTCCTCCAAGGAAGAGGGAATTCCACCTGCAACCCACCTTTGGACTCCAGCTGCAACATGAACTCTTCCCTGGGTCTCCAGCTGCCGGCCCACCCCACAGATTTTAGATGAGCTGCCTCTACAATCAATCATGTGAATCAGTTCCTTAAAATAAACCTCTCTCTCTCCACACACACACCCTATTGCTTCTGTTTTTCTGGAGAACGCTGACTAACACACTGTTCTACCTCCTAACTCGGCTCCCTGTTCCTGCGTTCACTCCCCTCCAGCCCACTCCAATGATGCTCGCTGATTTTTTTTTGTAATGTTAATTTGCTCACAAAATTTGCTGGATCCTTACTGTTTATCAATGAATGGCTGTGTTTCCCAAACATCAGATGTTTGCGTATCTTCACCACATTTGACATGAGTTTTCAGTGTCTCGTCTATACAGTTACTTGTTTTAGATTTTTCTTTACACTGACCCTTCTCAGGGATGTTTGCATTTTGGCAAGAATGTGTGAAATTTTTTTTTAACTTTTTATTTTTACTGGAGTATAGTTGATTAACAATATTGTGTTAGTTTCAGATGTACAACAAAGTGATTCAGTTATACATATACATGTGTCTATTCTTTTTCAAATTCTTTTCCCAATTAGGTTGTTACAGAATATTGAGCAGAGTTCCCTGTGCTATACAGTAGGTCCTTGTTTGTTATACATTTTAAATATAGCAGTGTGTACATATCAAACCCAAACTCCCTAACTATCCCTCCCCCTTCCCTCCCCCCTGGTAATCTTTAGTTCGTTCTCTAAGTCTGTGAGTCAGATTCTGTTTTGTAAATATGTTCATTTGCGTCATTTTTTTCAGAATTCCACATATAAGCAATATATTATGATATTTCTCTTTTGCCGTCTGACTTACTTCACTCAGTATGACAATCTCTAGGTCCATCCATGTTGCTGCAAATGGCATTATTCCATTCTTTTTAACGGCAGTGTAATATTCCATTGTATATATGTACCACATCTTCTTTATCCATTCATCTGTTGATGGAAATTTAGGTTGCCTCCACGTCTTGTCTATTGTAAATAGTGCTGCGATGAATATTGGGGTGCAAGTATCCTTTCGGGCCATGTTTTTCTCCAGATTTATCCAAGAGTAGGATTGCAGGATCATGTGGCAACTCTATTTTTAGTTTCTTAAGGAACCTCCATACTATTCTCCATAGTGGCTGCACCAATTTACAGGAATGTGTGAATTTTTAAGATAAAAGCACTTGCAGTCCCAATCAAAAGGTGAAGAGCAGTTTTGTGGAAGGGTTTTGAGCTTTCCTAATTCCCTGCCACCACGCAAGCTGGTCCTCTTGACTTGAAGCTAAATTTCTAAGATGGAAGGTCCCAGCAAGATTGAGATGCGTGGGACTTCCCTGGTGGTCCAGTGGTTAAGACTCCATGCGCCCAATGCAGGGGGCCTGGGTTTGATCCCTGGCTGGGGAACTAGGTTCCCGTATGCCGCAACTAAGAGCCTGCATGCTGCAACTAAAGATTCCGCATGCCACAACAAAGACCCAGCGCAGCCAAATAAATAAATACATGTTACAAAAAAAAAAAAAAGATTGAGATGCGTGACACAGATTACTACACCTCTCTTGAGTCATCAAGGCAGAGTTGGCTCCTTCATGCCACGTGTCTCTTCAGCTGAGGTTGGGAGTGAACGTTTGGTCCCACCTCTGGGGGTAGGGATGGGGGTGGGGAGTATGAATGAAGGAAGAAGAGGAAGAGAGCAAGAGACAACCCAAGTTTTCGTAACTCACTCTCTGACGTTTGAAAATACCCTATTTCATTATTTTCTAGGATTGATTTCTGCAACATCTATTCTGAGAAAAATATTAGAAAGAAACATGTAGTTTCTTTGCATCAGTTATCCCCTTTGTCAATATTAAACGACTTAGTCACTTCTCTGGGGAATTTAAGAGGTTGATTCATGGCTATGTGACCCTCTTGTCACTTCTGGTTCCTTTTTCCTTGTTCTATATCAAGACTCAGAGCCCTAGGGAAGGGCATTTTTGCACTCAGAGAAGAACCTGAGAGGAGCCTGTAAGTAAACTTTCAGAATAATCTTGATTATGAAATTGCTTTTTTTTAATAAGAAAAAATTAAGTATTAGTAAATTGGAATAAACAGTTGAGACTTGAGGAAACTTTACACCTCTGCCTCTATCCCCGACAGTTTACCTATGTACAGAAATATCAGAAAGTTTTTGTTAACGTTGGCCTGAGGGATCTGAATCCCTCATCTCAGGGAGGACTGCAGCTTGAGCATCTTCTTAACAGGACAGCTGTGTGGACGTGGGCCATCCCTGGCTTTTGAAGAATTGATCTGTTAGCCAAGCCTCGGGTCACAGAGAGGAGCAGGGCTGGCTCGGAAAGGCTGCCAGGCCTCACACACAGTGCCATGCTGGACTGAATTGTTCTGTAGACACTCCTCTGTTTACCCAGTAGCTTTCATTAATCTTTCCTTCCTTGTGTGAAGGTTGCTTTCAGAGAGGAAGGCGTTCACTGGCTTTCCCAAGGCAAGAACGATGAAAACAAAATTATGAGGAATTCATTTCACCTCTTGGCGCTGCTCGAGCTACTTTGGCAGGCTCAGAGAACACTGCGTTCCCGACCAATTTATAAGTTTGCAAGAGTTTTAAAAAAAGAAAGAAAGAAAAAGAGAAAAGAACAAGAAACGCTCCGTCCTCCTTTTGTCCCCCTTAAGGGTGCTGGGCTTCTGCAAAATGCCAGTGCCCAGAGTGGGCTCAGCCACTCTCATTTGCCTTTATTTCAGAGACTGTGGGCTGGCAGGACCCGAGGGAGCTGTGGTCCCCAGAGGTGAAGTGACTTATCCAAGGTCACATTCAGGCCAGACCACAGGTCTCCTGTCTCCCTGCCCCGTGGTCTTTTTCTATCCCACTCTGCCCTTTCTCCAAATTCCCTTTAAAATGAGATTCCCATCAAGTCCTGAGGTCAATGAGAGGCTGATATGTTCAGACTAGGTTCCCACAGGGGACTAGCAGAGCTGGTTGGAGGAGCGGAGATAGAATGTCGGCAGTCGGGTTTATTTTTCCCCAGGGTGTCTGCAGACTGTACCTGGGCTTGTTGAGCATAAGCCATTGGCTTCTGCATGGGGAGCATGGTCAGAAGGAGCTGGTCTCACTTACTGGAAATCTCAGGATGTCCGACAAGGCGAGTGCTACCCACTTGGGGAAGGAGGGGAGCAATAGGACCGCATTGAGTTCCTTGTCCTCTGGGTCCTTCCCCAAAGAAGGCTGCACTGGTTTCTCCTGCAATTGCAAAAGCTGTGATCCTGTGGGTTTCTGTCTGCCAGCGCCAGAGCGACACTGGTGATGTGCTTCTTCAATATCCCCTCAATCTTGAAGGCGCCCAGGGTGGGTCACTTTGGAGGCTCTAGTTATTATTGTCACAGCTGCTGACTGGGCCTTGTATCTGAAGCAAAGATGCGTTCTTTGCACCTTGAGAGTTAATCTGTGCTCAAAGGAATCACAGGACAACACAGGAATGTTCATCGCCCTGACTCCCCAACAAAGTGGGCGAACAGGGCTCTGGGGCTGGGGCTGGGGGCTGGGAGCCTGTGTCCTCCGTGCCAGGGCTTTTGCTGCTGCCACTGACGTTTAATACCCCCCGGGGAAAACAATCAAATCCACTGCGTATGCACCTCACAGCCGGCATTTGCTGGTGTGCGCAGGTTGATGGAGAAGCCTGGCCGCTTCTGTTTCCCATGGCAACAGCTCAGCTCTGCGTGAAAGCAGATGTGTGGGCTCAGGCTGGATACACAGACCGCACAGTTCTGCCTGGCTCCGGACTTGGACCAGGAGCTTCTCATCACTGCCCCCGTTCCTTAACTTGTTCCCTCCCACCCAGCCACACAAACATTCCTTTCATCCCGTGAAAGAGATTTGGGTCTTTGGTGATATTCTCCTGTGAACTGCAGCTGTGGTTTCCTGGCCCCGGGTTGTGGCACGAACTAGAGTTTAGGGATAAAGGCAGAAGAGTGGTAATTATTCTTGGGATATTGCCGTTGATAAAAGCATAAAAGCAGGTACATGGTCCTGGGGAGACACTGATGTTGAGATAAACATTATTGATAATGGAGGCACCGTAAAGAGAAACTGCAGGTTAAAGCGATCAGGTTAGCCTTTTAGCTGCTGCTGGAAGAAGCGATGGAGAGAGAGGGAAGGGCTCAATCCAGGAGAGCAAGAGAAGGGAATAAAATAGAGCTAGAGATCTTTGGGGAAAAAATATTCCCAAGGCATAGAGAAAAACCTTTATGCATGAGACTGGAATCTGGCCTACAGCATGATTTTAAAAGGTACCAGGGAATAAAAAGAGGGTAACTCGGATGACTGGAGAAGGAGAAGGAGAAGGAGAGGAGGACGGCCGGGCAGGGAGAAGAGGGGGAAGTCACGTGAGGATTTCCCCAAACACCAAGGGTTGCAAACTGACAACCAGTAGCCAAAATCAGTGTCAGACTATTTAAAAATAATTTGAGCCAAGCTTTTTTTTTTTTTTTTTTAATCAGGAGATGCTACCCAAAGAAAATTAGATTTCTGGCTTTTCTTAAAAAAAAAAATCAGAAAATCTGGCAACACTGGGTCTGTGTACAGCCTCGAAGAAAATCTGCTGGGCTGGAGCTACTGCTCCTGCAACTTCAGCTGGGACATGGGCTCCCAGCCCCCCAGGACCCACTGCCCACATCCCTGCCCCCCAGGAAGTCTCTGTATCTCCTGATTTTCTTCACTCTTTACAGTGCCTGTCTGACCCCTGCAGGCGTGTAAAGGCTCAGTGCTGCCCACACTGCCCTAATTTACCAGCAAAGGGAAAGCCCTGACCCTAACCCCCAGCTCAGCAGAGAAGGTGGGGACCAACACTGAATGCTGCTCTCATCCCCTGACGCTGGGAGAGACAGTTCAGTTGAGAACGAATGCCCCGCAGCCTAGACCTCAGACCAGGATGGGCCTGACACCCGATGGAGATCTATAGTCAGCTCTGGAGGGTTCAGTTAGGCTGTGCTGACAGAGGAGGTGGAGGACGCCCCATGCACATGACAACGCAAGGAGAGTTTACACCTACAGTGTTGAATGGCATTTCAGGATTCACGCATGATTGGGATCCTGGGAATACATTTCAACCAAATTTAGAAGCTACTCTTTGAGGATCATGGTAAAGAGAGTCTGAGAAGCTTGCCTATCCTGAACCCTCAGTGCCACGTAAACACGGGTTAGAATCCTGGCTCTTCTACTTACTCGCTGTGTGACTTTGGGCAAGTTATTGAACCTCTCTGAGCCTCAGTTTCCTCATCTAAAATATATCTATATAATCATACAGAGCTACTGTGAAAATTAGGAATAATGTATTTTGGATGCCGTTAACAGTGGCCAGACGCTTGGTATCAACTTGGTAACTATTATCTATTATTATTACTATTTTGCTTGTCCACTTTTCTAATTATTTATTTTATGATGCCTGAAGGCAAATTTGGTATGTGGGAAATTTTAACTCCGTTGCTTAGGAACTCTGGTAGGAATTTTAAAACAGGTTTCATGAAAAGTCAGAAATGAGATGTTGATGTGATGGGAAATGTGTCACATTGTGGGAGAAAACTGGGGTCTCCCTCCCACTTCTGCCTCTAGTCCAGGACAGCCTCGGCCAGCCCAGCAGCCTCCTTGGATTTTCGTTTCCTCATCTGCGGAAACCAGCAGGCCAGGTGTTGCTCATCTAGAACCGTGCTGTTCAGTAGACAGACACCAGCCACATGTGACTGTTTAAATTTAAATTAATTAAAACTAAATAAAGTTAAAAATTCAACTCCTCAGTTGCACCAGCCCTAAGTGCTCAGTTGTCACATCAGGCTAGTGCTGACCATGTTAGAGAGCACAGATACAGAACGTTTCCATCACCGCTGAAAGTGCTATCAGACAGTCCTGAATTCTAGAGATTGCTACGCAGTGCCTGGTTCTCAGACGAGCAGCCTCAGTACCACCTGGGACTTGTTAGGAACGCAAACTCTCAGGGGCCAGTCTAGACCTTTGAAACCAAAATCTGCATTTTGACAAGACTCCCCCAGTGATAACATACTCAAGTTTAAGAAGCTCTGACCTATAATATTTCTTCCAGCTCTAAAAGTAAAATTTAAGAATCTGGGTATCTGCCTGAAAAAGTCTTTGAGAAAGGAATAAGTAACCAGCTTATCCAAATCCTGATTCCCTGATTTTTCTAAAAGGAAAGAACTGGGGCCATCTGAAGAAAGAAAGTTCAGCAGAATGACTGCACCTCTGCAGGAGCAAGAGGACAGAAATCAACAGACATCTAAAGGCAACGCGTCAAACATCAGTGCTGGGAAGGCGGTGCAATCCACCTCCTGCCTCTGAGCCTCTCATCGTTGGGACATTGAAGGCTTGCCTAAAGAGCTTCAGAGAAGGGACATTCTCAATTTGCTGTGGCAGCAAAGAAACAAGAAGAAATGGGTTGCATTTCCTAGGCACCTTATCTCCAGGGAATCTTAACGTGCTTGCCAAAGCTTCCCTCCTTAAACATCACCAGGAAGGAGATCAGGCAGGTCTTTCATTCAAGTAGGGAAAATGAGGAACAGAGATTGGTGAAGAAATCAAGGCCACATTCAACAGCGACAGGAAATCAAGGCCACATTCAACAGACTGGAACACCAGCCCTGAGCTTGTGGTCCAAACTCGCCTCTGTGGCTTGAGCTATAAAATAGGAGAGAAGGCATTTGGTCCTCTTGCTGCAGAAAGTTTTGATGTCTTTTGGTGACATGCTGTTTTCAGCACCAAAACAAAGGGGAATAATATTAGATCTTTTACTTGTTAAGAAAACATGTGCCTCTTACAAGACAAAATTGCAGTAATATATCTTATTTAATTGTTATTAGATTTTATTGCCAAAGGCTAACATTTTAATGTATCCATAAATCTGTTTCTCACTTGCAGAGAAATCTCTTTATAAAGAACACACTATACAAGGATGAAGGCAAAAGGAGGGAAAAATGAATCTAAAATATGCATTATTAATTTTTTAGAAATCAAGCAACATGGTACCTCATAAAGGATATTAGAAAAAAATAAGACAGCTGGGATTTTTGATTTGCTGTAGAGAAAAATCTGCTGATTTGAGAAACCTTCTTACAGGGTAAACTATTTTGATGCAAAAAGAAATGAGCAGATAGAAATGGGTTTGTGATATACAAATCAGCTCTTAAACCGTCACTGGCAGAAAGTGTGATGTGTTTCCAACAGACACAGTGGGCTGAGCATCCTGTCACATGACGCAGAGCCGTGGAATCTGGGCACGGCTCAGGGGGCAGGGAGACCCGGTCTGAATTCTGCTATGCCACCTACTCTCCATGTGATCGCTGACACATTTCAGCAAGCACCCTGAGCCCCAGTGTCCACTGTGTGAAAAGCAACCTCCAGAGGCTTTAGGGAGGATGCAGAGAGATGCTATATATAAAGAGCTCCTAGGACATAATAGACAATTATTAACTATTAGTGTACCAATTACTCAGATAATGGTTTGGGGTCAAATCCAAAGCCACACCGAAGAAAGCAAATGGGGACACACCTAGCAGGAGAGGCAGCACCTCCCAATTTGCTGTGGTGCTGGCTGTCCTGCCCGGTGTCCGCCTGCTCTCTGCTGACTGATCAAGTCCTCCGACCCAGGCAAGGAAGCAGGGCTGACTCGCACTGGCAAGGCTGGGGACAGTTCAGGAGCACAGGGGCTGTCAGTGATTCCTGGGGCTCAGAGAGGCACAGGAGTGGAGCTGGTGCACAGGAGTACTGCCAACCTCCAAATCAACCTCCAGTTCTGAAAGGAAGCAAGCTTGCAGGAAAAAAGAACTCTGTTCTTTTGCTGGTCCCCATTCTAATGTCCATTTCTTCCAGTTTCCTTTCCTCCGGATGGAGTAAAACCACCTTCTTAGGGAGGATCTTGAATCTTCTATAAGGCCAGTCCCACATGGTAATGACCCTTCTTCAACACGACGTCTCCCCGTATCTCTTCTCTGCACTGAACTTTCCCATTCAGATTACGTGCAGCAGCTGCAAGCCCTCTATATTATTGCTGAAGACATTTCCACAGGTTTGTTCCTAACCTGCCTATTTCCCCATCTCATTTCTGTCCTACATTAACCCCATTCTGCCCGAACCCGAAAAGAGAGCCATTTCTTCCCTTCAGGTTGCTCAGTTCATGCCCTCCCGCCAGTGACTGGATACCTTTCTCACATTACCAGTGTAATTCACTGGCTCAAACGGTATTAAGCTACTCCATAAATCCAGCCCCAAAATATTTGATGTGAGAAGGGATTTATTTGAGAGTGTTTAAAAACTGATCAATTGTCTTCGTTAAAATTCCATACATCAGGTATAATGCTCATTAGATATTTTCATGTCAATTAAGATAGCTCAAATTTATTTTGTATCATCCCAGATGAACCCAAGGCTCTCTGACTGCATCACACACCTAAATCTGTATGACTGACAGGGCAGTAGCAGCCCCACAGCACCTTCATTTTAGATCTGGGAAAAAAGAAAAGATGATTAACTCGGTGACAGATTATTCTCATTTTCCTTGTAAGATTCTCAGGAGAGAACTGCACTCAGAGGTTAGGAACGAGGGAGGGAAGGCACAATGGTTACAGAGCTGAATACAATGGCCTCAGTCCAATGCCACGTTTAAGTTTGGATGCCTTTGGTTTGCTTTCTTGTCTGTAAACTTAGAGCACAAGAAAATAGATGACTGTCAGAAAGTGATATTACATAATGCAGTTCGTTGAAATTTCAGCCTGTCCATCAACCTAAGGTCTGTTTCAGTTAATAAGACCCATGGCACAGGACTGCTGCTTTTATCAGCGAACAATCACTGTGCAAAAAAGCAGCACACAAAAGCAGCACACAATTCAGGGGCTCAAAGTGAATAAGCATTTCTTATTGCTCAAGTATCTGTGATCAGCTGGTGGCTGGGGACTGGCTGGTCTAGGATGCCCTATTTCACATATATGGCAGCTGACTAGCTATTGGCTGAGTTGATGGAATAGACTGGTCATGTTCCTCTTGTCATTCAGCAGCCCAACCTGGTATGACAGGATGAATGACCCCACCCCCCCTAGCCCCAACCAAAGATGTCCATGTCCTAATGCCGAGAACCTATGACTATGTTACCTTTCATGGTAAAAGGAACTCTATATATGTGCTTGAGTTAAGGACCTTGAGATGGAGAGATTATCCTGGATTCCTTGGGTGGCCCCAGTATAGTCACAGGGGTCCTTTGAAGAGGGAGGCAGGAGGATCAGAGTCATGAGAGAAGATATAAGGATGGAAGCAGAGGTCAGAAAGAAAAGAAGATGCAATATTGCTCTCTTTGAGACGGAGGAGAGTCCACAAGCTAAGGAATAGAGGTGGCCTTTAGAAGCTGGAAAAGGCAAGTAAATGGATTTTCCCCTAGAACCTCCAGCCCTCTGCAGCCCTCTGGACCAGTTTTAGACTTCTGACCTCTAGAATTGTGAGAGAATAAATATGTGTTTCTATAAGCCACTAAGTCTGTGGAAATTTGCTACAGCAGCAATAGAAGCTAAAATACCTGGACTTGTCAACAAGTTAGTAGTAGGGTTCCAAGAGAGGCAGGAGGGAATCATAGACTCGGGATAGGCATACTATTACTTCTGCCACATTCCATTGGCCGATGGTGTCACAAGGCCATCCCAAATTCAAGGGCTGGAGAAATAAACCCCACCACGTGATTCTATTTCTCTCACTTCTTCTTCTTCTTCTTTTTTTTTTTTTTTTTGCGGTACGTGGGCCTCTCACCATTGTGGCTTCTCCTGTTGCGGAGCACAGGCTCTGTACATGCAGGCTCAGTGGCCATGGCTCACGGGCCCAGCCGCTCCGCGGCACATGGGATCCTCCCGGACCGGGGCACAAACCCGTGTCCCCTGCATTGGCAGGCGGACTCTCAACCACTGCAGCACCAGGGAAGCCCTCTCTCACTTCTTGATGGGAGAAGCTGTAACGTCACTTTGCAAGGAGGTGTAGAAACTGAGCAGGACCCTGCAGGGCCTCCCCAGGGACAGACACTGTGTCCCCCACCTCTTGTTTGTAGAAAAGCTTTAGCCTCGTAGGCCTCCCCCCAAGTCCAAAGAAAAAATTTAATGAGAAAAGTGAGAAAATGCAGAAACAAAGGAAAACAGTCAAGTAAGACAAAATAATAAGAGTTTAGCCATAACACAAAGTCAAGGACTTTTAGTGCCTCCTCAAGGCTGTAGATAATAACCTGAACCATATCCTTGAGGTGTTTTGCAGACATTAAAACCCCCCGCCAGGTGGAGGAAGTTAACTGCACGTGACGATAAGCATGTGGACCCCAGAGGGGTTGGAAGCAGAGGTTGATGATGTTCATTCCCGAAACATCACGCTGGTACCTCACCACCCACAGTTAGAAGGATGTACCAAGCTGATCAGGCACTCTGCAACCCTCTCCCTCACCCTGCCTTTAACAACCCTTCCCCGAAAGCCACTGCAGAGTTCAAGTCTTTTTTTTTTTTTTTTTGCTGTACGCGGGCCTCTCACTGTTGTGGCCTCTCCCGTTGCGGAGCACAGGCTCCAGACACGCAGGCTCAGCGGCCATGGCTCACGGGCCCAGCCGCTCCGTGGCATGTGGGATCTTCCCGGATCGGGGCACGAACCCATGTCACCTGCATCGGCAGGCGGACTCTCAACCACTACGCCACCAGGGAAGCCCAGGTCTCTTTTTTTTAAACCGTGTTTTTTTTTATTGAAGTATAGTTAATTTACAGTGTTGTGTTAGCTTCAGGTGTACAGCAAAGTGATTCAGTTATGCATAAACATTTGTATATATATTCTTTTTCAGATTCTTTTCCATTATAGGTTATTACAAGACACTGAATATAGTTCCCTGTGCTGTACAGTAGGTCCTTGTTGTTTACCTATTTTATATATAGCAGTTAATCCCAAAGTTTTAATTTAGCTCTCCCGCACCTCCCCATCCCGTTATCCCCTCTGGTAACCGTAAGTTTGTTTTCTATGTCTGTGAATCTACTTCTGTTTTGTAAATAAACTCGTTTATATCAAGTTCAGGTCTTTTGAACACAAGCTGCCCGTTCTCCTTGCTTGGTCCTGCACTGGGCACCTTGCAATAAACTCTGCACTTCCCTTCACCACAATCCAGTGTCAGTGGATTGGCAGCGAGCGGGCCCAAGTTTGGTTTAGTAATAGTGTAGAGACTGAGAAGAGTAAAAAATTACAGCCATTTTTTGCAATCAATCTATCATCGTGCCCTTTACAAAGAGGACATTTGAAAGCAACATCTGACCCTGTTTCTCTTTCATTTCCAGGGACAGAAAGAGCATGGGTGTCTGGACCTCAGGCACCAATATCTTCCTCAGTCTTTGGAGGACGTATGTGTCTCCAAGGAGCCTTGGATGGATGGACTTCACCCAACATTTGGGCACTTGTTGTTTTGTTGCTTTCATTTCTGTTGGCCTCCTCTCTGGGGCCTTCTACTGGTTTCTGTCCTCATTCATAGTCTTCACCACCTCCTGGATGGTCACGTGTGCGCTCCTGTGCTGCTCCAAGCACGCACGGTGCTTCATTCTGCTCTTCTTCCTCTCGTGTGGCCTGCGTGAAGGCAGGAACGCTTTGATCACCGCTGGCACAGGGATAGTCATCTTTGGACACGTGGAAAATATTTTTCACAACTTTAAAGGTCTCCTGGACAGTATGACTTGCAACCTAAGGGCAAAGAGCTTTTCCATCCATTTTCCACTTTTGAAAAAATATATTGAAGCAATTCAGTGGATATACGGCCTTGCCACTCACCTAAGTCTATTTGATGACCTTGTTTCTTGGAACCAAACCCTGGAGGTCTCTCTTTTTAGTCCCAGCCAAGCCCTGGAGGCACAGCTCAATGACACTACGTACAAAGCCCTGCGTGTGTTGTGCCAGGTGGTGACAGCGACAGAGGTGTTGTCTTCCCTGGGGCGACAGCTAGTTGCCCTCACGGGCCTTCTGCTGGTGCTACTTGGCACTGGCCTCTTCATGAGGAGATTTTTGGGCTCCTGTCGTCGGAAGTTTGAGAACATCTACATCACCAGACAATTTGTTCAGTTTGACGAGAGGGAGAGGCATGAACAGAGGCCCTGTGTCCTCCCACTGAATAAGCAGGAAAGGAAGAAGTATGTCGTCATCCCATCTTTCTGGCTGACTCCTAAAGACAGGAAAAACCTGGGGCTGTTTTTCCTCCCGGTACTTACCCATCTCTACATCTGGGTGTTGTTTGCAGCCATAGATTATCTGCTATATTGGCTCATTTTCTCCATCAGCAAACATTTCCAAAGCTTGCCAGGGCTTGAGGTTCACTTGAAGCTGCACAGAGAGGTAGGTGCTCACAGGCCCATCTCACTGTGTATCCCAGCTGTTTGCTGTGTGTTTGCAAAAGATCGTGAACTTCCCAAGGCAGGGCAGTGTCTTATTCCCCTCTGGAATCTCAGTGCCTGGCACGGAGCCTGGCGTGTAGGAAGAACACCCAGAATGCTGGTTAGATTGAGTTGAAACCCCAATGTTAGAGTATGAGAACATTCTGAACATTTTTGATCACTGTATTAGTTTCCTGTGGCAGCCGTACCACAACAGAGGAGACCATGCTTTTTGTTCATCCTATCTTTTCTCTTTTCCATTTTTCCCTGTGGAAATTGATGAGTATGTAGACATTTCAGAGGATCTGGATACTGTCAGATACTTGTCTTATTTGTTTTTAAACCTAGCATTCTGCGTTACGTGGAACGTGCACACGTAGTGTGTGTAGTTGTGTGTACATGTGCACGTGTGCGTGTGCGTGTTGTGAATGTCATGCATGCTGGGTGGCGTGCACTAGCCTGGGCTGGTGAACACGCCATCTACTGTTTCCATATGTCTGATTTTCCCTCCTCTTTATCGAGCTACAATAGATTGTGCCTCTGCTGGGGAAATCTCAGAGGGGGAGGGCAGAAAGGGACCTGGAAACCCTCCTTTGAAAGCCCATTTCCTCCTGCTGCATCCACACTCTCCCTCCCCTTTTCTCCTGGCTCAGCAGGCACTGTCTGGCCCCTGCCCCGCCTAATCCTGGGCTGCTTCTCGGAGTTGATTACTCTGAGCCCTCTGTTTCCTCTGAAGTCTTCAGTTAATTACAAGAACCCTGTTGCTCTACATATCTGGAGCAGAGTGGATAATGGAAGCAGTGTTTCAAATGAAAGCCAAACAAGGTTTTCAGCCAGGCTTGATCCGGGGCGGCGGCTAGTAGAAGGGCTTCTCTCCTCCTCTCCCCCATAGTCCATCCCCCTCCTTAGTCCCTTTTTTGATCTTCCCCTCTCAGTTCTTCCCTCTCCTTCATCTTTTTGCTCCTCTCTCATCTATTTCTCTCTGAGCCAAAACCCATGCCTGTTTTGTGAATTCTCGCTGTTTTAGATAGACGGGGGGAGAAAAGCAAGTCTGCCTTCCAAAAAAGGCCCAGAAGCTTTCCAATGACAATGTCCTGGCAAATACATTTTGGGGTCTTGCTGGGTCCTGGGGATGCAAAGTTGTCTAGACCGTGATGGCTGCCATCGAAGGGCTCACGTCCTGGCGGGGGAGGCCACCACGTACACTCACAATGACAGCAGGGTGGTGGGCGCAGAACAGATGCGAGCACAAGACTGCTGTGGGAGCTTGTCTCAAACTCTCTCCTGCCGAGCCTGGGAGGCTGTGCCACCAGCAGCTGGCTTCCACGTAACTGGCAGTGCCCTGCCCTTATCCCACGATGACCTTGGAGGTTCCTGGTCTCTCCATTGCAGCAGATTTGCAAAGGAGAAGTCAAGCAAGAAAAGAAACATTGGCTCAAGGTTTCTCCCACTTTTTTTTGTTTTAAACTTTTTTTTTTTTTTTAGAAGATGTTGGGATAGGAGTTTTATTAATTTATTTATGCTGTGTTGGGTCTTCGTTTCTGTGCGAGGGCTTTCTCTGGTTGCGGCAAGTGGGGGCCACTCTTCATCGCGGTGCGTGGGCCTCTCACGATCGCGGCCTTTCTTGTTGCGGAGCACAGGCTCCAGACGCGCAGGCTCAGTAGTTGTGGCTCACAGGCCCAGTTGCTCCGTGGCATGTGGGATCCTCCCAGACCAGGGCTCGAACCCGTGTCCCCTGCATTAGCAGGCAGACTCTCAACCACTGCGCCACCAGGGAAGCCCCTCTCCCACTTTTATACAATTTTAAATAAAGAAGAAAAGTGGGAAATGACGTGAATAGACCTGGCTGGATAGGTGGACGCTGTAAGTAAAAATAGCTACAGTCGGGCTTCCCTGGTGGCGCAGTGGTTGAGAGTCCGCCTGCCGCAGAGCGGCTGGGCCCGTGAGCCATGGCCGCTGAGCCTGCGCGTCCAGAGCCTGTGCTCCGCAACGGGAGAGGCCACAACAGTGAGAGGCCTGTGTACCGCAAAAAAATAAATAAATAAATTTAAAAAGCTACAGTCTCTACTTATTGAGCACCTACTATGTGCCCAGCATTGGTCTGCATTAACTTTTCAGGACTGTCTGATACCAGAGTGAATCTTCCATCCATTACTCAATACCATCTTGGCAAATTGTTTACTTGAGAGAGGCAAACACATTTTAAAACATTGGGGTACCATTTAGTACATTGCTCGGTATTTTGAGAGTTTGTTACCCTCCACCAAGCCCATACAAGAGTGTTGACAACCTTTCTGAAGCCCTGGCTCCCAGCTGCAAAATCCCCGGTTAGATTCCTAGACTAAATAACTTCTTCCCAGACCGGACACCCGCTGCTTTCTTATTGCAGGATTTCTCATCACTTACTCAATCGATGTGCTTGTTTCTTCAACAGTATTGAAAAGAATGCATGCCTCTGCTCTGGGGACTGAAATCTCTCTATTTAATCGTAGGTGAACTGTCTTTTTAGTAAGAGAAAAGGAGAGGCAACACAAATGCTTTCTACTGCTTAGCCACAGTGCTGGGGAAATTGCAGATCTGACTTGACATTTGTGTAGAAGTCCCAGGTTTTGGGGTTTCCAGATTTTTCACAGGTATTGGGGTAAATCGAAGGTGCGTGGTGTTCTCTGGGTGTGATTGGGTTCTTTTAAGAAGTCATTTTCCTCCTCTGCGCCCCAGGGCTCTAGGGTGTTGGAGTGATAATAACTTACTAAGTACTCCAGTCTGTAACGTTAATGCTCCATCCCCAAGGTGCTTAATTTACACTGGGAGTAGTTTATTCATGGGCAGGATCTGGTCCATTAATTCCTGTTTTACCAAATTGGAAAACAAATCCACCAAGAGACTATGTGGCTTTCTCAGGTCAGGGAAAAGTAAGAGCTGAATCAGCACACACGTCTCCTGCTGGTGGCTTGACTGGGTGGCTCAATGTCATCTGCCCTCTGGGTCAGTTTGTTGAGGGCAACTGGCTTATTCTCTTGCCTTCAAGCGGGGAGGAATGCACCCCTCCTATCATCTAAGAGAGATGTGAAAATGTCCTATTTTGAGACCTCTATAAATAGGATTTTAGAGACACTTTGAGTAAATATACTCTTCTTTGTGTTCTTGCATCAAGAATAATTCCACCCCCCCACCACCCCTCCCCCGCCACCTCAAGCTCTAGAAGGATGACTTAGAACATAATTTAATGCCTCCACATCTTTATGACCTTGTGGTCTGCTGACGAGGTGTTTGTCGAGATGGAGAGGCTATGACTGGGCCTTGAGGGGCTCTGCTACAAAAAAAACTTCTCCCCCAGTTAAGCAAAAACCATCTTTCGTTAGTCCCACATGCTCTGAAGTGTAGAAACGGGTGTTCCATAAAAATAAGTCAGGCGGTCAAAATTAATAGGAGAATCGTTGGCTGAATTTAAGCAAATTTCTCTGCTTTCTTCTCAGCACCCTCAACAGTCTCATGGCTATCGTGACTCTCTAAAGAAAGGACAGAGCAAACAAACTTATCTGATATCCTTCTCTCAAGGAAATCTATATTTCCACAATCCCACTCTGGAAAACTCTGCAATGGCTACAACTAAAATTCATCTCTTCTCCTTTATTCCAGTCATAGCACATAAAAGGAGCTGGGATAGCCCCTTCAGCCAAAGCTCCCTGCATATTTTAAGATAAATGTTATGTGCTACGGGGCAGTATTGAGAAAGACAAGGACAGAGTATGAAAATGGCATGGATCTTGATGATTTTATTCTTTCGTTTTAGAAACAAGAAGCTCAAGACATCATCCATGATTCTTCATTTAATATATCTCTGTTTGAACCCAGTTGCCTCCCTAAACCAAAGCTACTTCTGTCTGAGACCTGGATTCCTCTCAGTTTTATTCTTGTGATACTAGTGATGCTAGGACTGCTGTCCTCCATCCTGATGCAACTTAAAATCCTGGTGTCAGCATCCTTCTACCCAAGTGTGCAGAGGGAGCGCATCCAATACCTACATGCAAAGCTACTGAAGAAAAGATCAAAGCAGCCAGTGGGAGAAGTAAAAAGGAAACTGAGTCTGTACTTTACAAAGGTAAAGCCAAAATAGGGTTATAACCTGTAATTAGGGAAATTTTGATTTTGAAGGGCAAATGGAATTTCAAAGCACTCTTCAACTTTACATTAGGGCTTATATCCCCGGCAACAGATAGGACACTTTCGGGGCGGAGGTGGGGGTAGGTGAACAGTGACGGGGAACAGATGTACATGGCTAAGTCCAGAAGACTCTGCAGCAATGCCGGTCCAGAGGATTCTACCAGATAGCCTTCAAAACACTGATTTCCAGTGAGTACATTCAGTCATATTGTAGAAGAGTTACCGGGAAGGCCCTCTCTAATGGCTGTTAAAGAACAATACCCAGTCAGAGTTACTTTACCGGGATAAATAAATAACAGAAGGGAAGTATCTACTACAGCTTGGTAAACTCCAAAGAATTTGCTCATTCTCCAGCATTACAAAATATATATGATGAGGGCTTCCCTGGTGGCGCAGTGGTTGAGAGTCCGCCTGCCGATGCAGGAGACACGGGTTCATGCCCCGGTCCGGGAAGATCCCACATGCCGCGGAGCAGCTGGGCCCGTGAGCCATGGCCGCTGAGCCTGCGCGTCCGTTGCCTGTGCTCTGCAACGGGAGAGGCCACGACAGTGAGAGGCCCGCGTACCGCAAAAAAAAAAAAATATATATATATGATGATATGTATATATATGTATATATTTATACATATATATGATAACATAATGACTTTCATACACATATAAAATGAACACTTGTCAAAGATTTCATTCAACGTATTAAAGACGGAACAGTAAGAAACTCCAACCAATTCAAAGAACAATTTAAATCACACATACATACAGGCCATCTTGAATACCAAAATGAATTTGTTTAATAGATGCAAAACTGGCTTCTTCCACAAGGGAGGATGGGAGGGTCAATTGTACTCTGCAGGGTGAAATTCACTTGCATGTGCATGGACAAGAATCATTTGCATTGTTGCCATCAGCTATCTACAGCTTACAGAACTGGAAAATAGTTCATGGACAATGAAAGACCAAAATAATCCCTAAGGATAAGCTTTCCCGGCCATTTCAAAGTCTTGTGAAAAGTTTGTGTCAGTGGCATTTGAAATGACTCTAATGCTCATTCATCCAGCTTCGTGTCTTTTCAGATTCATTTCTGGCTTCCAGTCCTGAAAATGATTGGGAAGAAACAAATGGACACTGCCAGTGAAGACAACCTGTGAGAGGCCCCATGCAGCTCCTCGGCCACACTGTTCCAGCAATTCTCCTTAAGTCTACTGATCGTGACCCTTACTCATGCCCAGCAACAGAGAACTACACTGCATGGTCCTTCAGCGGTTTGAGGTTGCAGGGCCAAACTCCTTTTTTCCAGAAGGGCCAAAGGGCTACCAGATAAATTGTTGTGTTGTCTGTCTCGCAAACAAGGCACACGATCTGGACTGTATCTCAGTGTAACAGCACTATAACCAGGCCCTTCGAGGAGAGTCTCAGCATAGAGTAGTATTCAAAGAAAAAAACAGAAAAAAATTGGAAAAAATCAAAATCTCTACTGCAGGCTCACAAACAAATATCAAGGAGGACATACATGTATGATGCGAGCAAAATATCTTTAAATGCTTCTATCCCTTCTCTGCCCTTCTTAATATCCTTCATAGCTATTTCCTACCCACAACTGTCTGTCCTCCCCCTGCCCCCTTATTCAAGAACTCCTTCTAAAACCCATCTCCAGCAGCTCCTGATTTCTTCTCACCACCTCCTCTGCTCCTATCCTCTACTTTCCTGGATCTCTTTTGTTTTTCCTCTTCTACCAAAGCCTCTAGCCACATTTATTTAGAGAACACATTTATTAAAATCATATGAGAGGCTTCCTACAATGTGCATCTTGGGCCTCTTTTTCACTATAATCAATGTACACTCTACAGTACAGGGGCCTATTTCCCCTATATTCAAAATACCTAAGAGGGAAAAATACTGATTCTATTACCTCTAAAGTGCCAGAATGGGAAGAAATGAAGAAACATTAAAATTTTAAAACAACTTTTTAACTTTTCATTTTGAAAATGTTTCAGCCTTACAAAAAAGTTGCAAAATACTAAGTACAGCGTTCCATTTACCCATCACCCCTCATCCCCGAACATTAACATCTTACATTACCACAGCACAATTGTCAAAACCAGGTAAATAACACTGAAAAATGCATACTCTACAAAACTCATTGGATTTTCACCAATTGTCCCACTAATATCCCACTAATGTCCCAAGGACTAGTCCTTGATCCAATCCAGGCTCATGCATCGCATTTGGCTGTCATGGTTCCTTAGTCTCGTCCAGTCAGGGACAGTTCCTCAGTCTGTCTTTCTTCTTCTTTCATGACCTCGACATTTCTGAGGAGTGCTGCCAGTTATTTTGTAAAATGTCCTTTGCTTTGGGTTTGTCTGATGTTTCCTTATAAGTAAACCCAGGTAATGTATTTTTGGGCAACAATAGTACAGAAGCGCTGGCATGCTCTTAATGCATGAGATCAGGGGTATGTGATGTTAATATGTCTCGTTACTGGTGAGGTTACCTTTCTTCACTTAGTTAAGATTCTTCCACTGTTGAAGTTACTACTTTCCTTTTGGAACGAATAAGTATATTGTGGGAAATACCTTCAGACTATGCAAACATCCTGTTTCTCATCATACATTTACCCTCTAATTTTAGCATCCATGGATGCAAAACTGGGCCAGCCAAATAGTGATTTTCTATTTTAATAATATCTTCTACATTTTAAAATTGAAATTTTACACTCTCCCCTGAATGAAACATTTTTTCGAAGACCATATTTTGTTTTGGGCACCAGAGTAGGCATTTTACACATATGGTCTCATTTATGTTTCATGACAATCCTGTGAGGTAGGTAGTATTATTTCTATTTTATAGATGGGAAAACTCACCCTCAAAGACCCTGACTTAGCTGGCCTGGGCTGGGGCCTGGGCACTGGCATGTTTAAAGCTCCCAGGTGATTCTAATAGTTGGCCAGCACTGAGAACCATCATTCCAGGAAGTTGTACTGAATTGCAGGTCTTTCAACACAGGTCTTCAATGGTGAAATTTCTCTAGCAGAAGAAGCCTATTAGAAATCTGAGTCAGCATTTCCCAAAGTGTGTTCCTCAGACCACTAATCCCTTAGTTGTTCCATAGAAGAGTTATATGATGTCAATAAATCCACACAATCTGCCTTCCAACCTTGAAGATTCATAATGCATGCTGGCATAATTTTAAAACTTTGAGAAACCATATAATAAAGAAATCTCATTTAACCTGTTTCACCCAAAATTTTCTCAAATTATTAAACCATGGAACAATTTTACCTGTAATAACTGTTAACAGCACATAGGACCAGTTCTACAGCCCTGATACTGATATAGTTGGCATAACTTTCAACCAAAAAAGATCTGAGAAGGTGAAGATGAATTTGAAGTTTTGGCTTTTATTTTTATTTTATTATTATTTTTTTTTTTTGCGGTACACGGGCCTCTCACTGTTGTGGCCTCTCCTGTTGCAGAGCACAGGCTCCGGACACGCAGGCCCAGCAGCCATGGCTCACAGGCCCAGCCGCTCTGCGGCACGTGGGATCTTCCCAGACCGGGGCACGAACCCGTGTCCCCTGCATCGGCAGGCAGACTCTCAACCACTGCGCCACCAGGGAAACCCCAGTTTTGGCTTATTTAAATATTCTGATGATTTTATGCTTTACTGTGTTTTCTAAAGAAAACAAAACTGTGTTTATTAAAATTATATATTAATAAACTAATACAATATGTGATTTTTTTTACTCATTTTGCATTTATTCCACCTACAGAGAAGGGATCTGCCCCACATTAACTAGGCAAAGAATCAACTGCTCAAGTTAGAATGCACACTCTCACCATACACAAAAATAAACTCTAAATGGCTTAAAGACTTAAACATAAGATATGACACCATAAAACTCCTAGAAGAGGTCATAGGCAAAACATTCTCTGACATAAATTGTACCAATGTTTTCTTAGGTCAGTCTCCCAAAGCAATAGAAATAAAAACAAAAATAAACAAATGGGACCTAATCAAACGTACAAGCTTTTGTATAGCAAAGGAACCCATAAACAAAACAAAAACACAACCTACAGAATGGGAGAAAATATTTGCAAATGACAAGGGCTTGATTTACAAACAGCTCATACAACTCAACAACAAAAAAACAAACAACCCAATCCAAAAATGGGCAGAAGACCTAAACAGACATTTCTCCAAAGAAGAAATACGGATAGCCAATAGACACATGAAAAGATGCTTAACATCATTAATTATTAGAGAAATGCAAATCTAAACTACAATGAAGTACCACCTCACACTGGTCAGAATGGCCATCATTAAAAAGTCTACAGATAACAAATGCTGGAGAGGGTGTGGAGAAAATGGAACCCTCCTACACCGTTGGTGGGAATATAAGTCGGTGCAGTTGCTATGGAAAATAGTATGGAAGTTCCTCAGAAAACTAAAAATAGAATTACCATATGATCCAGCAATCCTACTCTCGGGCATATATCCAGACAAAACTATAATTCAAAAAGATACATGCACCCCTGTGTTCATAGTAGCACTATTTACAATAGCCAAGACATGGAAACAACCTAAATGTCCATCAACAGATGAATGGATAAAGGTGTGGTACATATATACAATGGAATATTACTCAGCCATACAAAAGAATGAAATAATGCCATTTGCAGCAACATGGATGCAACTAGAGGTTATCATACTAAGTGAAGTAAGTCAGAAAGAGAAAGACAAATACCATTTGATATCACTTATATGTGGAATCTAAATGACACAAGTGAACCTACCTATCTATGAAACAGAAACAGACTCACGGACGTAGAGAACAGACTGGTGGCTGCCAAGGGAGAGGGAGTTGGGGGAAGGTTGGAGTGAGAGGTTGGGGTTGGCAGATGTAAGCTATTATGTACAGAATGGATAAACAACAAGGTCCTATTGTATAGCCCAGAGAAGTATATTCAATATCCTATGATGAACCATAAAGGAAAGGAATATTTTAAAACAGAATGTGTATATATAGGTGTAACTGAGGCACTTTGCTGTGCAGCAGAAATACATTATACATCAACTATACTTCAATAAAAAAAATTTTTTTTAAATCAACTGCTCAAGTTTTAGAGAAAATTGGATCCTTCGGCCTTTCGAAATTCTACTAATTAACTAACTTACTTATTTGCCTAAAAATATCACCAATATCTACAGCAAACATTTGAACAGGGCACACAGAAGGTGTTGGTGATACCCAGACAGCTCTCCTTGGTCCCTGCCTTTGGGATGCTTCCAATCTAGTCAGGAAGACAGACAGATGCTTAGACAAAAAATAACAGTATGTGGTAGCTTTTGGTAAGTGCCAAGGGCACCGGGCAGGCAGTGCCTTTAGGGAATCATGGCCAGTTTCTCTGCCCTCGTCTATTACGAATGCCCAGTTTACCCCTCCTCTCTATGACAAGGGCACTGGAGGGGTTGGGAAAAGGGTCTTAATTTCCTTGAAACCAAACTACCTTTCTGAAGTAGCAGAGTCTCTGTTGTTTCTAATGGACCGTGACTTTGAACAGTTCTCGAGACTTCTGGAGAGTGACCTGTTGTCTCTATCTGTTAGGCATGCTTGCCCTTATTCTGAAGCGCTTGTCCCTATCGGAAGGACAGACTGGAAAAGAGGTGCTGTCACAAAAGGCAATTTTCATCTTGAAAACAAGATTTAGACTTGCTCATTAGGGCCAATCTAACGTAGGGCATAAAATGCTTTTTTAATTGCAGCTTACCCATGTTAGATTTAAACAAATGGTTAGTTAAATTTCTTGAGACATCTATTGTCAAGTGTGCTTTGTTAATCTTGTAGAGGAAGAAAGATATTGCCCCAGGTAATTTAATAGAACTTCCTTTTCACCTCTAATGTTAATGGCTTATAAAAGAGTATCACATTATGGTCTAAGTCACTATTTCTCACCTAACGAATCTCAGCTTGGTGGCTGTATTTTGTTATAAGCGTCATTATGATGTCCTCATTGACTCCATATTTGTTGTCAGTTACGTTTCTCTTTGACAGTAAGATACAGTAATTCTAAACACCTTCATAGTAATAGATCTCTTTTACTGTTCTACTCAGGAAGTAAAACCTTGTCCTTCCTCTTAGATCCTATATCTGCTGCTTTAGAACCCAATCAATCCTAATTATAATATGGGATATGTTGACATCTTCACACATCATATATTTTTGTCTTAATTAACCTGAGAGAAAGAAATTAAAATATCTTATTTCTTTTTTTTGAATTTTATTTTTTTATACAGCAGGTTCTTATTAGTCATCAATTTTATACACATCAGTGTATACATGTGAATCCCAATCGCCCAATTCATCACACCACCATCCCCACTCCTCCGCGGCTTTCCCCCCTTGGTGTCCATACGTTTGTTCTCTATATCTGTGTCTCAACTTCTGCCCTGCAAACCGGTTCACCTGTACCATTTTTCTAGGTTCCACATACATGCGTTAATATACGATATTTGCTCTTCTCTTTCAGACTTACTTCACTCTGTATGGCAGTCTCTAGATCCATCCACATCTCAACAAATGACTCAGTTTCGTTCCTTTTTTGGCTGAGTAATATTCCATTGTATATATGTACCACGTCTTCTTTATCCATTCGTCTGTAGATGGGCATTTAGGTTGCTTCTGACCTGGCTATTGTAAATAGTGCTGCCATGAACATTGAGGTGCATGTGTCTTTTTGAATTATGGTTTTCTCTGGGTATATGCCCAGTAGTGGGATTGCTGGATCATCAGTGCCTTATAATTTTCTGCATACAGGTCTTTTGTCTCCCTAGGTAGGTTTATTCTTAGGTATTTTATTCTTTTTGTTGCAGTGGTAAATGGGAGTGTTTCCTAATTTCTCTTTCAGATTTTTCACCATTAGTGTATAGGAATGCAAGAGATTTCTGTGCATTAATTTTGTATCCTGCAACTTTACCAAATTCATTGATTAGCTCTAGTAGTTTTCTGGTGGCAGTTTTAGGATTCTCTATGTATAGTATCATGTCAACTGCAAACAGTGACACTTTAACTTCTTCTTTTCCAATCTGTATTCCTTTTATTTCTTTTTCTTCTCTGATTGCTGTGGCTAGGACTTCCAAAACTATGTTGAATAATAGTGGTGAGAGTGGACATCCTTGTCTCGTTCCTGATCTTAGAGGAAATGCTTTCAGTTTTTCACCATTGAGAATGATGTTTGCTGTGGGTTTGTCGTATACGGCCTTTATCATGTTGAGGTAGGTTCCCTCTATGCCCCCTTTCTGGAGAGTTTTTATCATAAATGGGTGCTGAATTTTGTCAAAAGCTTTTTCTGCATCTATTGAGATGATCATATGGTATTTATTCTTCAATTTGTTAATATGGTGTATCACATTGATTGTTTTGCATATATTAAAGAATCCTTGCATCCCTAGGATAAATCCCACTTGATCGTGGGGTATGATCCTTTTAATTTGTTGTTGGATTCTGTTAGCTAGTATTTTGTTGAGGATTTTTGTATCTATATTCATCAGTGATATTGGTCTGTAATTTTCTTTTTTTGTAGTATCTTTGTCTGGTTTTGGTATCTGGGTGATGGTGGCCTCATAAAATGAGTTTGGGAGTGTTCCTTCCTCTGCAGTTTTTTGGAAGAGTTTGAGAAGGATGGGTGTTAGCTCTTCTCTAAATGTTTGACAGAATTCACCTGTGAAGCCATCTGGTCCTGGACTTTTGATTGTTGGAAGATTTTTAATCACAGTTTCCATTTCATTACTTGTGATTGGTCTCTCCATATTTTCTATTTCTTCCTGGTTCAGTCTTGGAAGGTTATACCTTTTTAAGAATTTGTCCATTTCTTCCAGGTTGTCCATTTTATTGGCATACAGTTGCTTATAGTAGTCTCTTAGGATGCTTTGTATTTCTGTGGTGTCTGTTGTAACTTCTCCTTTTTCATTTCTAATTTTACTGATTTGAGTCCTCTCCCTCTTTTTCTTGATGAGTCTGGCTAATGGTTTATCAATTTTGTTTATCTTCTCAAAGAACCACCCTTTAGTTTTATTGATCTTTGCTATTGTTTTGTTTCTATTTCATTTATTTCTTCTCTGATCTTTATGATTTCTTTCCTTCTGCTAACTTTGGGTTTTGTTTGTTCTTCTTTCTCTAGTTCCTTTAGGTGTAAGGTTAGATTGTTTATTTGAGATTTTTTTTGTTTCTTGAGGTAGGCTTGTATAGCTATAAACTTCCCTCTTAGAACAGCTTTTGCTGCATCCCATAGGTTTTAGATCATTGTGTTTTCATTGTTATTTGTCTCTAGGTATTTTTGATTTCCTCTTTGATTTCTTCAGTGATCTCTTGCTTATTTAGTAACGTATTGTTTTGCCTCCATGTGTTTGTGTTTTTTACGTTTTTTCCCCTGTAATTCATTTCTAATCTCATAGCATTGTGGTCAGAAAAGATGCTTGATATGATTTCAATTTTCTTAAATTTACTGAGGCTTGATTTGTGACCCAAGATGTGATCTATCCTGGAGAATATTCTGTGCACACTTGAGAAGAAAGTGTAATCTGCTGTTTTTGGATGGAATGTCCTATAAGTATCTGTTAAATCTATCTGGTCTATTGTGTCATTTAAAGCTTCTGTTTCCTTATTTATTTTCATTTTGGATGATCTGTCCATTGGTGTAAGTGAGGTGTTAAAGTCCCCCAGTATTATTGTGTTACTGTCAATTTCCTCTTTTATAGCTGTTAGCAGTTGCCTTATGTATTGAGGTGCTCCTATGTTGGGTGCATATATATTTATAATTGTTACGTCTTCTTCTTGGATTGAACCCTTGATCATTATGTAGTGTCCTTCCTTGTCTCTTGTAACATTCTTTATTTTAAAGCCTATTTTATCTGATATGAGTATTGCTACTCCAGCTTTCTTTTGTTTTCCATTTGCATGGAATATCTTTTTCCATCCCCTCACTTTCAGTCTGTATGTGTCCCTAGGTCTGAAGTGGGTCTCTTGTAGACAGCATATAGATGGGTCTTGTTTTTGTATCCATTCAGCAAGCCTGTGTCTTTTGGTTGGAGTATTTAGTCCATTCACGTTTAAGGTAATTATCGATATGTATGTTCCTATTCCCATTTTCTTAATTGTTTTGGGTTTGGTTTTGTAGGTCCTTTTCTTCTCTTGTGTTTCCCACTTAGAGAAGCTCCTTTAGCATTTTTTGTAAAGCAGGTTTGGTGGTGCTGAATTCTCTTAGTTTTGCTTGTCTGTAAAGCTTTTGATTTCTCCATCGAATCTGAATGAGATCCTTGCCGGGTAGAGTAATCTTGGTTGTAGGTTCTTCCCTTTCATCACTTTAAGCATATCATGCCACTCCCTTCTGGCTTGTAGAGTTTCTGCTGAGAAATCAGCTGTTAACCTTATGGGAGTTCCCTTGTATATTATTTGTCATTTTTCCCTTGCTGCTTTCAATAACTTTTCTTTGTCTTTAATTTTTGCTAATTTGATTACTATGTGTCTTGGCATGTTTCTCCTTGGGTTTATCCTGTATACGACTCACTGTGCTTCCTGGACTTGGGTGGCTATTTCCTTTCCCATGTTAGGGAAGTTTTCGACTATAACCTCTTCAAATATTTTCTCTGGTCCTTTCTCTCTCTCTTCTCCTTCTGGGACCCCTATAATGCGAATGTTGTTGCGTTTAATGTTGTCCCAGAGGTCTCTTAGGCTGTCTTCATTTCTTTGTATTCTCTTTTCTTTATTCTGTTCCACAGCAGTGAATTCTACCATTCTGTCTTCCAGGTCACTTATCCGTTCTTCTACGTCAGTTATTCTGCTATTGATTCCTTCTAGTCTAGTTTTCATTTCAGTTATTGTATTGTTCATCTCTGTTTGTTTGTTCTTTAATTCTTCTATGTCTTTGTTAAACATTTCTTGCATCTCCTCGATCTTTGCCTCCATTCTTTTTCCGAGGTCCTGGATCATCTTCTCCATCATTATTGTGAATTCTTTTTCTGGAAGGTTGCCTATCTCCACTTCATTTAGTTGTTTTTCTGGGGTTTTATCTTGTTCCTTCATCTGGTATGTAGCTCTCTGCCTTTTCATCTTGTCTATCTTTCTGTGAATGTGGTTTTTGTTCCACAGGCTTCAGGATTGTAGTTCTTCTTGCTTCTTCTGTCTGCCCTCTGGTGGATCAAAATATCTTATTTCTGAGTGAGTAAGAACTAACTTTTTCACCCAAAGTCACTGAGGTGACTTTGACAAAGACCATTGAGGTCAATTATTTTATTGTTATTATTATTATTATTTTGCGGTACGCGGGCCTCTCACTGCTGTGGCCTCTCCTGCTGTGGAGCCCAGGCTCTGGACGCGCAGGCCCAGCGGCCACGGCCCACGGGTGCAGCCGCTCCGCAGCACATGGGATCCTCCCGGACCGGGGCACGAACCCATGTCCCTTGCATCAGCAGGCAGACCCCCAACCACTATGCCACCAGGGAGGCCCTATTATTATTCTTGTATTTAAAACAAAATAAGGTTTAATGATAAGGTTAACTCATTTACTTTAAGGGAGGATACACACTAGATTGAATCTGATGTAAATGATTAGATTCACCAATCCCTCACACTGCCTCCAAGTAAAAAAAGTTAAATGTTCTCAAAAAGATGTTGGGTACTACTTATTTAAAAGAAATCTTTAACATTACCCTAAGACCATAATCATTAAGCCTTATGGTAATGGAAGAGGTGGTGGTATGCATTTATATAAGTACTAATACAAAGTTCATACATCAGAGAATTTATAAGGTCAGTTTTTTAAAATATTGGGTTGGCCAAAAAGTTTGTTCAGTTTTAAGTAAAAATAAAAGACATTTTTCATTTTCACTAAGAACTTTATTGAACAATGTATTCATTAACCAAACGAAATTTTTGGCCAACCCAATATTACTTTCAAGGATGCCCAATATCTTTTTACATTTACAAAAGTGCTTACATAAATAAAACATTCCAAACTTGTTTTAAACTGTAAGCAAATTTGTTTAAAATTAATTATTGTAGAGATTTATTAATAACTATATTTGGCAAAGTTAGAGGGGGAACCTCAAAAGATGAAAAAGCAGCTTTGAAAAGATTCCCATATAATTATGGTAAATGCATGCAGAGCTTTTGAAATGAGAACTTTGTTCTTTTAAATAAAATGACAAGTTAATTGTTTGTTCTTAATAATATATCATGGGGAACCACTATATCTGTGAAGTTTAGTAAGCAAGAATTGAAGAGATGAATATAAAATATCTATTTGGACAAGCACCGATTCGCAAAGCCAGTCCATGAACTATTGCAGGAGAGCACAAGAAACACAAGGAGGGTAACCCATAATATTCGTAAATTTATTACTCACATACACATTAGAAATCAATGCTGTGCTTGGTAGAGCTTATGCATAGCTCTTTAAGAATTTTTTTTTTTTTTTGGTTAAACAAATATTGTATTTTAAAATCACAATGCAGGAAGAAAAAAGTCAATATAGATTCTGAAAATGAGCTGGACAGCGACTAGAAGGTGGTATGAATGAAAAAGTCAATGATTGCTGGTGAGATTGTGGAAATTATTTTTCATATTTAGAGTTTTCTAATGTGCTATATCGTGGTATGTGATTAAGAAGCCAGACCTTCAGGCAGCAGCTTTTAAAGTACGCAGGTATATACAATCCTATGGGACTGCAAGCGTATGCCTCGCTGGCCACCATCTCGAGGTGTCCCCCGGGAAAGCAGTCCCCCAAATTGGGACTCCAGAGGAGTGTACAAACTCCTGTCTGTGAGCTATAGCAAGGCAGAGGGAGAGCGCAAAGATGCCTTACACTAGCCTACCTTCCCTGAGAGCACATCCACGTCCATAGAGCCCTATAGGTGGGCCTGCACCTCCGACCGGAGGTCCAGGACCAGCGAAGAGGCTGCACTCGCAGAGAGCCTCGGTGGGGGGTGCCTCAGACGGCTGTCTGTGCACTGCCCCAGGTGGCAGACCAAGAAGCACCTTGCAGATTATCATACTCCCAGGGGACCCAAGGACGCAAGCCCCATTGGCCAACAGAGCCAGGCAATCAAGGAGTGGCTCCTGGGTGGCAGCCAGACGCACATAAAAGCTCCGCTCAGGCGACCCTGGCCCCTGGAAGCTGCGGAGGGAGAGCCAAGATGGCAGCCGCCAGCCACGCCCCGCCCCCGCCCCGCCCCCAGAGCGCCAGCAAACGCCTGTCTGATCAGATGCCTGAGCCTAGGCCAACTCCAAGACCAGCACGTGGGCCTCTCCCCCTACAAGTCCTGGCACCCTGCATCCATGCTTTGCCCTGAGCTTTGGGGCTGGTGCATCCCAGTGCGAACCCTTTAAGAGCCCAGGTCCGTAGAGCCTTGTGGGGCTTGTGGACAGAGCTCCCGTTAGTTTGCTAGATGTTTTGGAGGCCCGTCTCTCAGGTGCAGATCTTAAAAGTGGGAGGTGCCCAATGTGGGGTTTAAAGCTTTTGCTCCTCAGTGAGAAGCTGTGGGTTCTCAGGGGTCAAGGGGTCAAAGAGGAGGAGGAAAAGGAGGAGGAAGTGGGGTTTGTGGCGAGACTGTGTCCCAGCCTCTCCTACCGGGGGCTTCCATGTAGACCTTCTCTCATTCGCTGGATGCTAGGAGTGCCTCAGCCAGTTTTTAGGTTTTTTTCCAGAGGAAACTGTTCCATGTGTAGTTGTAGATTTGGTGTGTCTGTGGCAGGAGGTGAGTTCAGGGTCCTTTTAGGTCCCCATCTTGAATGGGAAGCTTGTAAATGTCTTTTATTTTTCTTAACAGTCCTAATTGACTTTTTTTTTTTTGGGGAGTATAGTTGATTTACAATGTTGTATTAGTTTCAGGTGTACAGCAAAGCAATTCAGTTATGTATACACATATGTCCATTCTTTTTCAGATTCTTTTTCCACATAGGTTATTACAGAATATTGAGTAGAGTTCCCTGTGCCATACAGTAGGTCCCTGTTGATTATTTATTTTATAAATATATAAAAAGCTCATTCAGCTCAACATCAAAAAAACAAACAACCCAATCAAAAAATGGACAGAAGATCATAGACGTGTCTCCAAAGAAGACATACACATGGCCAAAAAGCACATGAAAAGATGCTCAGCATCACTAATTACCAGAGAAGTGAAAATCAAAACTACAGTGAGGTATTACCTCACACCAGTTAGAATGGGCATCATCAGAAAATCTACAAACAACAAATGCTGGAGAGGGTGTGGAGAAAAGGGAACCCTCCTACACTGTTGGTGGGAATGTAAATTGGTACAGCCACTGTAGAGAACAGTCAGGAGGTTCCTTAAAAAACTAAAAATAGAATTACCATATGACCCAGCAATCCCACTTCTGGGCATATATCTAGAGAAAACCATAATTCGAAAGAAGAATGCACCCCAATGTTCACTGCAGCACTATTTGCAATAGCCAGGACATGGAAGCAACATAAATGTCCATTGACAAAGGAATGGAGAAAGAAGATGTGGTACATATATATAATGGAATACTACTCAGCCATAAAAAAGAATGAAATAATGCCATTTGCAGTAACATGGATGGACCTAGTGCTTATAATATTAAGTGAAGGAAATCAGACAGAGAAAGACAAATATCATACAGTATCGCTTATATGTGGAATCTAAAAACTGGCACAAATGAACTTATTTACAAAGCAGAAACAGACTCACAGACATAGAAAAGAAACTATGGTTACCAAAGGGGAAATGTTGGGGGGGGGGGAGGGATAAATTAGGAGTTTGGGATTAACATATACACCCTACTATATATAATTATTTTATTTAATTTATACTATGGTAGAGGAACTGGTTAATAAAATGAATGTGTGTTGAGTGTGGTTATATATGTATATTTAAAAGCCTGTTATATTAGGCTAATGTAAACCCTGTACAGTGGGGAGGAAAGATTTAAATTAATGCGTGTCTGAGACTACCAAACTTTCAGGGTAAAAAGTACCTTTTGGTTTTAATTGCTAACGGTTGCAGTGACATTTTTAAAAGTTGGAAATGACAGGGAGATGAATAACAGGGTACAGGGGATAATAGACTTTTATGATCTAAATTTTGGGTGTCTATGAACCTCACTTTTTAGTCAAAAAGCAGAAGTTAGTCAGATTTGTATCTGAGGAAATTTTGCAAATGCAAATGAAAAGCAAAAAAAGCAATGAGAGAAATAAAAGCATAACTAAACACAGTAACTACGATTAAGGCAGAAAGTGTCTGCACTGCTTTACTGGACACTGAGGAAATACATAGTGTGGTGTGTGAGATGCCCTCGCCCCCAGCCTCATTCAGCAAAGACAAGGAACAATGTACCCACTGATCACCGAGTGGGACTCAGGAAGAGGACAGGTTAGAGGATGTAAGGGAAGACCAGGAAGGACTGAGACAAAGATACGGACATCCATCCCTTCATGACCTTACAGAGCAGTGGTTCCCAGAGCTGATTAATCATCAGAATTACCTTCCGAGGTTACAAAATAATGTAAAATTATGGATTCCCAAACCTAAACCCAGATATACTAACTAGAGAGACCTGGAAGGGTCCTGGGAATCTGTCTTCTAAGGGTCTTCACGGGCAATTCAGATGATGAGGCAAATTGGTAAACACTGCTTTAGAGAAGTGTAGCCAACTTCGGAGAGGAGGAATTGTTGATTAAATAAAAACACATCTATGTGGTATCTATGTAATTAGTTGTGTGGACATACACACAAGACCTCCATTCTACAAGTTGCTGCAGGAGCTATTAAATCCATCAAGTTTAGCCAATAATGCAAAATGCTAATTGTCAAAAAATGTGCTATTATGTTCTGCAGTCCAACTCACCCACTTGTATAAATGAGCACCCAGAGGAAAATAAAACCCATGATGGCATCATGAATTAGACAATTGTAACTAGTATTTAACTATTTATCAAATATGATTTGGTAACCAATATTACTTTTTAATTCAACTCTTTCAATTTAAGGGATGATATATCACATTTTAAAAATAGAAGGTAACCTTGACTATGACAGTCACATGGTGCAGAAGGAAGAACAGAGAGTTTTAGAATGGGGAAGGCTGGATTCAAACCTTAGTCCTGCTAATTATTAGTGACATGAACTTAGGCAACTCGGCTTTTCTCTCTCTTGGCCTCAGTTTTCTTATTTATAAAACGGGGCTTAAAAGAGCAATCTGATAGCATCTTTCTGAGAATTAAATGGGGTGACACATAAAATGTCTCCCCCAATGAGACAAATAAATTTTAGCTCTTTCCTTTCTCTTTCTCCTTTCCCATTCTTCCCTGCTCAAGCCCACTTTACTCAACATTGACATTAGGGTCTGATACAAAAAGAGTAAAAACAAAAAACAGAATTTCAACTAGGCTTGATATACAATGGAAACTGGCACGCTTTTTTTGTGAAGGGACTGATAGTAAGTCTTTCAGGCTTTGCAGTCGTGTGGGTCTGGTACAACCCCCTCACCTCTGCCACTGTAGTGAGAAAGCAGCCATAGAAAATCAGTAAAGGAATGAGCATGGCTGTGTTTCAATAAAACTTTACTTGCACAAAGAAGCAGCAAACTGGATCTGGACTACCTGAAATGCAGGAAGACTTTTCAGAAATCCATGAGTTGATGCAGGACATGATGCAATGTCAGAAAAAAAAGGGGCGGGGGATCAAAATCCCTCTTTCTTTTTCAAAGTTAGAAAAAAAAATGGGATCAAAATCCCTCTTTTCCACCAACTAGCTGGATGACTTTGCAAAAGTCACTTCACCTTTCTGAACCGAATTTTCTCGTCTATAAAGATGAAGGAGCAGGGATACGGAATCTCCAAGGAAGCCGCCATCTCTTAAGGTCTATGATTCTTCGGGAGACCACAGTCTCCTTTAGACAATCACCAATGAAGTGCCACCCAAGTTTCAGTATTTGATTTGTTTGTTCTTTCATGGTTGATCAATGAATCATAAAGAACAACAGATGCTCTTGGGTCCTAAGTATGATTCATTTGATGAAAGCGGGAAAAGATAACATTTGGTAAAAATAAATGTTTTCTCCACAGACACAAAGAAGCAATCGGAATAGTTATTATATTCTAAATGTCATATGTAATTTCTTATGGTTTAAAGTCAGGCTGCAATGTCAGTTGCCTGAAGACCTGAAAATTGAAAGTCTTTCTTTTTCAAAGCAAACAGTGCACTCACTCTAAATGTGATATATTAATTAGAGAGTGAAAGAAATTGATCAAAATTCTTTTTCCAAAAGGAAACCATTGTAATGATTGTACACAAAGAATGAGTGCTATGTCTTGCAAGTTGAAATGCTAATACATACCAGAAAATAAATAATCTGTTGTTTTAAAATATGATACAATGAAAGAAAAAGAAGGTTGAATTAGAAATTATAGGAACTGACTCCTAATTCTGGCTCTGCAATTAACTAGCTCAGCCAAGGCGCTTCTGTCTCTTGAGTCAATTCAGTCCTTAGAAATCATAATAGGTATGATTTATTGAGCCCTTACTAGATACTAGATATTGTTTCTGGTGTATTAGTTCCATTAATCCTCACCAAAATTTCATGAGGGGAGTTCTGACGCTGTTGTTGTTTTGTAGGTGAAGAAACCAAGGCACAAAGAGGCTAAGTAACTTGTCTGCACTGTGTCCTGGAAACAATATTTGAACATAGTTACTTTCTACCATGCTGCCTCCTACAGCATGGTTTTGACCTATCGTTTCCCAGCTCAGAGATTTGCATCATAGGTCCTGGGGAGTTAACATTCTTCCCATCGGTCATTCACACTCCCCTCCAATCTGACCCCGCTTCTGCCCCAACCCTCGCTTTAGTCAAAAAGCTCTTCCCACCTGGCTTGGGGAGAGTCGCCTGCATTCCCCCTTCACACCTTTGCTCTCTTGGACCTCCTCATTGCACGCTCCAATCTTCTCTCCCCATTCACTTCCTCCCATTCTTCAAGTCCCGCCTCCTCAGGAAGTGAGTACTGTGGAAAGAGCATGGATGGGAGTTAAGGAAACGGGGCCTTGTCCTGGCTTTGTCACAGACTCTGTGTGGGAACTGGGAAATGTCATTTAATCTCTCTGGGCCTCAATTTCGTGATCGATCGAGTGTTGTACTCCATTTGAAATTTGCAAACGTATCAACTACTGTCCTTTTAAGCAGTAAAGCCCCCTTCCTCTAAGTCACCTTTTTTTAAACCTATATATTTTTATTTTGTATTTTTTATTATGGTAAAATATATGTAACATAAAATTTGCCATTTTAACAATTTTTAAATGTACAGTTCAAAGCCTACAATGTATTTTTAAAATAGAAGTATAGTTGATTTTCCATGTTGTGTTAGTTTCAGGTGTACAGCAGTGATCCAGCTTTTGTTTTCAGATTATATTTCATTATAGGTTATTACAAGATATTAAATATAATTCCCTGTGCTATGCAGTAAATCCTTGTTGTTTATCTATTTTATGTCTAGTAGTTTGTATCTCTAATTCCTTCTTTATATCACCAGTTCTTAACCCAACAAAGACAAAGGTGCCATGCTTGAAACAGAGGCTGATGACCTGACAGGGTGTGGGGAAGGGAAGGATTGGGAGTTTGGGACTAGCAGAGGCAACTATTATATATAGAATGGATAAACAACAAGGTCCTACTGTGTAGCTCAGGGAACTATATTCGACATCCTGTGACAAACCATAGTGGAAAAGAATATGAAAAAGAATGTATATATATGTATAACTGAATCATTTGCTATACAGTAGAAATTAACACAACATTGTAAATCTTCTTCAATAAAATAAATTTTTAAAAAATAAAAGGAAACTTTATAACACCACTGTAAATGGAAAAACAGTATCACCTTCCGTAAATAGAAAGTAACTGATATAAACATCATATATACATTATTTATTATATACCCATATTTACATATATACATTAATATACACAATATATACATCTTAAATATACATATATAAACTATACATACCACACACACAGACATACACATTGAAAACAAAACAACATTATTACATTAACTCTAGCAAGATACTTGCCTGCTAAAGCCTGCAGCCTACTCTCTCTGTGTTAGCAGCTTGTAGAGCTCACGCCCCACTGAGGGGTGAGGGCCTGGGGTATTTAGACACCAAGTCCTACCAGTCCCTGACTGTGGGCCGCTGCTGCTTCTCGGTGGTATTTATTCCCTGGCACATCTGGCTTTCCTCAGTTATGAAAAAAGCCCCCAGGCAAAGAGATTTCAGAGTCTGGCCACTGGACAGTGGGAATGCACAGAAGTGGTGAGGCCTGGGGGGGGGGGGGGGGGGGGGGGGCAGGGCCTCCACACCACCTGTAACAGCTCCGTCTCCCGCCTCAGTAAAGTGAGAAGGTTGCCCTCCATGATGGCTGAGCTCTCTGCTGACGTCCAAGGCCTGCCATTGTCATGATGTGGTTCTCGTCCATAACGCATAGACAACCCTTTGCTTTCATTCCTGATTCCTTTTCTCCAATAAAATGCCTGTTCCTGGTGCAGGGATATTTATACAACTAGATAATAGTTTTGCTGAGAAACTCAGCGTAATTCTCCAGGTGATCTACTGAAAAATTGTCATCACTGTACTTTGGAGTCCAAAAAAGTCATGGATCATTAATTCATCTTTAATAAATGAATGATTTCTCTTTGAATATCTGCACCATTCAGCCAGGAAATCCTAGATAAGTTCCAGAAAGCTGTGGCCCAGAACACCTTGATACCACTCAGAAGACTATTTTTAAGAATGCCCTATGTGCAGGAGTCTTAACAGGGTTTTTTTCCTTCTCAAATGTTCTCTAGCTCATGTAGATGACATTTATGCAACTCAGAGAAAGGTGCCTCGACAGGATTAGTCAGCAGCCAGTCCTTTGATGCAGCTTCTGTGATCTAGTTAAAAATAGGAAAAGAGGATGTTTTGCATAAGTCATCACCATTGCGCAGTATGGGAGAACTGACCACATTTTTGGTTTCCACATCCTGTTGCTTTATCTAAAAATAGATGAAATGTCTGTCCCTGACTTTTTGGACAAGACCTTAGCTTCTGTGACCTAGGCTCTCTAGTCCTTCTAGCCCCTGGGTTTCTTTGCCAGGTCGTTTTCACTCCTGCCATTAACAGTCCCAACTCTGGCTTCGGCCTCGGGCTCAGGGCCTCTGCCTTTCCTCCCCTCCCAGGGCTGGCAGACTCCAGGGCCCGCAGGGGCCAGGTAGAGAATATAAGTTAGCGAAGCCGGCCAGGTAGATGGGCACACCAGCCTGTGCCTGCCTGCCTCATCTAAACAGAGGGCAGCTCTTCCTCCTTTCTCATAGATCCACTGGCTTTTCCCAGAACAGCTAGACAGCCAGAGTTTTAGAGGAGCTCGCTTACTCTTTTTTTTTTTAAGGCCTTTTATTATTTTTTAATTAATTAAGTTTTTATTAATTTTTATTGGAGTATAGTTGCTTTACAATGTTGTGTTAGTTTCTGCTACACAGCAAAGTGAATCAGCTCTATGTATACATATATCCCCTCTTTTTTAGATTTCCTTCCCATTTAGGTCACCACAGAGCATTGAGTAGAGTTCCCTGTGCTATACAGTAGGTTCTCATTAGTTATCTATTTTATACATAGTATTGTATATATATCAATCCCAATCTCCCAGTTCATCCCACCCTCCCTTCCCCCCTTGGTATCCATACGTTTGTTCTCTCCATCTGTGTCTCTGTTTCTGCTTTGCCACTAAGTTCATCTGTACCATTTTCTAGATTCCACATATATTGCTTACTTTTTAAATGTTAGTAATCGATTAAAAAAATTTTTTTTTGGCTGTGCCGTGTAGCTTGTGGGATCTTAGTTCCCAGGCCACAGCAGTGAAAGCACCAAATCCTAACCACTGGGCCACCAGGGAATTCCCAGTAATCAATTCAAAAATTAATTTAAAAAAATAGAGTCGAGGTCAATCCATGAGCTGGTGGTTTGCGGCCTCTGCTCATACATTCTTTTTCGGGAACCGTGTTTGTTACCAGCTATAAAGCGGGGTTCTACAAAATCTACATGCTTCAGCCTAAAGCTTCCCACTTTCTTCCAGTCTTCTAATTTGGAAGGAATACAGGACGATGATAGGAGTCCTGGATTCTGACTTGGGCTCTGTCTGTCGCTGGCCGTAGGATTTTGGTTGAGTAGTTTCCCCTCTGTGGGCCTCAGGGTGACCCTTGGAGTCAATGACTTTGAGAGCCCTACGAGCTCTTTTAGCTCATGAGGCTGCTAGATCCCCAACCTCATCACCCTCTTTCTTGCCCTTCTTAGTCTCAAACATCAATTCCCCATCACAATCAGTGACCCAAATATTTTGCAGATTTTCTCAGCTTAGGAGTCAGTTTTATTTGTAACTCTGCTTCTATCCAGCACCCAACCAATTCCCTTGCTGCACATCTCTTGAATCTCCTTTTTTTTTCCAGTGTTAACTGCCACTATCATTTCCTTACCAAACCATTGCATTTGCTCCCATCCCTACTCCAGCTTCTCCATCAAGCCTCAGCTCTAGAACTCCTTCTCCCAAAACAACAAACAAAAAAATAATCTAAAAAGCAATTTGTGCGGAGCTTTTCCTTGGATGAGAATTTACAATGGTCATTTGTAATCCCCATTACTTATCACATCCAACCCCCAAGTTGCCTGCTGCCCTTGCAGATTAAGGAGTCAACTCAAGCAGTCATGTTTAATTCACTAGCTGGGCACGGAGGGAGGGTGCAAAGCTGTGCATCATGGTCAGGGGTGTGTCTCTCAAGCAGCGTCTTATCAGGATGTTAGGCATTCATACTCCAGGAGGAGCTGTAAATATTTAGGCAGTAGCTCAAATATGATAGTCTAATATATTAAGGCTAACAATGATACCAATGTCAGGGGAGGAAAAAATGTCTCTGTTTTTTTCTCATATCCAAGAAACAAACTGGGCAAATTCCCATTTATCCTTGGGGGATTTGAACGTTGGAGGCAGGATAAAATTCCCAAGTTTCAAACTTCTTCTTTTTTTTTTGTGGTACGCGGACCTCTCAGTGTTGTGGCCTCTCCTGTTGCGGAGCACAGGCTCCGGACGCGCAGGTTCAGCGGCCACGGCTCACGGGCCCAGCCGCTCCGCGGCATGTGGGATCCTCCTGAACCGGGGCACAAATTCGTGTCCCCTGCATCAGCAGGTGGACTCTCAACCACTGCGCCACCAGGGAAGCCCCTCAAACTTCTTACCTTTACTTAGTTTTCCAGTGGTGAATGTATTGGTTTCCTAGGGTGCTGTAACAAATGACCACAAATTGGAGGCCTTAAAACAACAGAAATGTATGCTCTCATAGTTCTGGAGCCTGGAAGCTGAATTCAAGGCATTGGCAGGGCCATGTTTCCTCCAAAGTTTCTAGGAGAGAATCTTTCCTTGTCTCTTCTGCCTTCTGGTGGTTATTGACAATTCTTCACATCCTTTGGCTTATGGCAACACAAGTCCAATTTCTGCCTCTGTCTTCACGTGACCTTCATCCTTCTGTGTCCAATATTCTCTCTTCTTTTAAGAACAGCAGTCGTATTCGGACCAAACCTAATCCAGTATAACCTCATCTTAATTTGACTACATTTGCAAAGACCGTGTCTCCAAATAAGGTCATATTCACGGATAATGGGTATTAGGACCTGAAGGTATTTTTGTGGGGGACACAATTCAACCCAGTACAGTAAACAACCAGCAAAGACTTTCCCCTACAAGAATCACCCCTTGGGGCTTCCCTGGTGGCGCAGTGGTTGAGAGTCCGCCTGCTGATGCAGGGGACACGGATTCGTGCCCCGGTCCAGGAGGATCCCACATGCCACGGAGCGGCTGGGCCCGTGAGCCATGGCCGCTGAGCCTGCGCGTCCGGAGCCTGTGCTCCGCAACGGGAGAGACCACAGCAGTGAGAGGCCCGCGTACCGCAAAAAAAAAAAAAAAAATCACCCCTTGTACAGTATGTCTGGTATGCGTAACCAACTCTTCAGAAAATATCTTCTACTGGGTTATAGCATAGCTGCACGGTTAGGATGAACTTTACACATCCTCTGATGCATTCTAACTCTAAATGCAGGTGTGAAAAGGGCAGGAGAAATCAGAATTGATTTTTTTTCCTTTTTTTTAAATTGAAGTATAGTAGATTTACAATGTTGTGTTAGTTTCCGGTACACAGCAAGTGATTCAGTTATATATATATTCTTTTTCAGATTCTCTTCTCATATTGGCTATTACAAAATATTGAGTGTAGTTCCTTGTGCTATATAGTAGGTCCTTCAGAACTGAATTTTTTTTTTCCTCTGCACAGCCAGAGGAAAGTTGTTCTATGGAACTTGGAAGTATATCTTAGCCACAATAAATAAATGTTCTGCTACATAGAGGCTCACTGAGCATTGAGGCAAAGACCTAAATGAAGGATCCCAGCAATACACTGAGCTGAGCCATGAGGGACCTTATAAGTGAGAGACACCAAATATAGGAATCCATTTGGTGCTTTATGGGAAGGTAGGGAATGGTGAAAGGCCCCAACTGAGGAACAGAATGAACTGCTGGACCAAGGACAAGCCTATCCACACTGGCTACAAGTGGCAGGTGTGTGGCAGACAGTTCTTCCAGCAGATGTGAAAATCCGCCTTGAAAAGAAAAGTCGAGGTGATCCTGAACTGGCATTAGTGGGTCTCATCTGAGTGTTTCTTAAAATAGTTGACAGCTGAGAAAGAGACTAAGGTCAAGACATACTCTGTAAGTTGACCAAGATGGATTCCAAGAACAGATTAGCTAGATCTTTCTTCATTAAAGTGATGAAAACCATATCAGGGGCCTTAAAACACAAATGGACTGGTCTAATAAAAGTGACACAATAAAATGAAATTAAGTGTGCACTGTGACTCTTGTGCCTACATTTTCTTGGGATGGTGTTCAGATCTTCTTCAGTACCAAGGGAGAGATTGCTGGTGGTCTGACCATGGCAGTGACCAGCAGGGGGTAGAGTCCGCAGATGTCGGTGAAAGTTTGAGAGCCATACATTACTTCAGGAGCCAGACGCTTCTTCTGGAGACTCTGTCCAGGGCTTTAAAATATGCATGGAGAAAAAAGTTTTGAAAAGAGTCAGTGAAAATGGCTGACAAGGGAACTTGTTTCTTGGCAAGGAAGTTGTGGAGAAAATTGATATTTCTAGTTGGAAAATAAATCATGCCATAATGTGTTTAAATGCAATTTTTAAAGTTAATTTTCTGAGAAGACAATGTTCCCTTAATGTAAGACATTCTATATCAGACAGGATATAAACACGGCTGGGAACTGACAGGGTTAGAAATCTGAATAAGATATGGCAATGCCTCGTAATGAGAGGCAGGGTGAGTGTGGCATAATGAAGAAGCAAGTTGCCATGGAAACAAGCCGCTAAGTGGAATGTGGCCGTATCGAGCACATCTACCACGTAAAGAGAAGGGAAGGAGACACACTGGGTGGCCAAGAGTTCTCAGGAGGGACCGTGAGGGTGGTTCCACATGAACTATCTGGCCCTAGAAAGAAAGCCATAGGCTGTCAAAAGCCACCAGAGGGAGGAATAAAATTCAAAGCTTATTGGGTATTTTGAACTTGGCCTTATTCTTTTGTCATTCATTTTTTGGTTCATTCCAACGAACATTGATCAAGTGCTTTCTGAACACCAGGCACTGTGCTAGGTAGTGAGGCTACGGAGAGCAATGAGACAGTTCCAGGTCACAAGAAGCCTGCTGTCCTTGACTGCTCTCTGGAAGGGCAAGACCTAAACACTGTCCTCATGTCCCGCTCTTGGGAATCAAGCTTCTCTCTGCCCTGTAGCTCTGGTCCGAATCTAGGGTGTCTGCCAAGTCTCCTTCCTGACCAGGTAGCATCCTTGCCACCCTGCCTAGGATTCCAGCTCCTTCTGAACTGACCTTCTTGGCTTCCAATCCATCCCCACGGCAGGTCCTTACACCTCCTGGCAGCCTTCTCTGTCCAGATATCCGTGCGCTTGTTCTGAACTCCTCCCACTGCCTCCTACTGAGCTGTCTCAGAACTCGCCTGGAGTGTCCAACTCCTTTCAACATCTTGGTCCTCCCAGCTCAGTGCATCTTCTCCATGGGTTCTTGAATGCAGTCCTAGCCTTCACTTGGCATGCCTGTTCTTGGCTCTAGCTTTTACATGTGACACTCAATAGGGATGGTACAGTGACTCACAGTAAATGCTCACATTATAAGCTCTTCCCCAACCCCATTCCTCTATATATCAGTGAACAAAACCTCCAGCTTCCTCCAGTGAGACCCAGCAACACCTCCTCCTTCTCTGTGGCCCCTGTTAAACTTCTTGTTCAGTTCTCAGTTATTTAATCCTTTTCTTGTCATCCTCCCCTTAAAAGTGTCCTTCTGTAATTACAGTGATCTCACCAGGCTATTTTAAAATCTCCCATGGCCTTTAGAATCTCTCTCATTCTGAATCTTCTTTTTACTACAAACCAGCTTTCCAGAGTAACTGACTTTTTGAGCCTGGCATTGATATTATCATCATATTATACTCATAACATTCATAATGTTTTATTGTCCACAAACTTCATTCAGTTCAAAGCAGTAAAGTAAGCAGGGCAGGTATTATCATTTCCATTTCATGGATCAAGAAATTGAGGTTCAGGGGCTTCCCTGGTGGCGCAGTGGTTGAGAATCTGCCTGCTAATGCAGGGGACACGGGTTCAAGCCCTGGTCTGGGAGGATCCCACATGCCGCGGAGCAACTGGGCCTGTGAGCCACAACTACTGAGCCTGCGCGTCTGGAGCCTGTGCTCCACAACAAGAGAGGCTGCAATAGTGAGAGGTCTGCGCACTGTGATGAAGAGTGGCCCCCGCTTGCCACAACTAGAGAAAGCCCTCGCACAGAAACGAAGACCCAACACAGCAAAAATAAATTAATTAATAAACTCCTACCCCTGAAATAAAAAAAAAAAAAAAAGAAATTGAGGTTCAGAGAGGTTAAGTGACTTTCCCCAAGCCACACGTTGAGAAGTGATGAAAACCACCTTCTCATTCCAAATCCCAGGCTCCTTGCCCATGTCATGTGTCCTCTGGTACATGAAGCATAACTTTTGGGGCTCTGAGTCTTTGCCCACACCTCTCCCATCTTATTCTAAGAATCTTTCCTTCTTAGTGTTATACCATTGTCCTCCAAAGAATTTCAGTAAAGAGAAATACCAACTCATGCCTTCAATTTCCCCTCTTTCATTAGTTCCATGGCATAAAGGTAGATTCTAGGATCCTACAACTAAGATTCAGAAACCTTCATTTTTTCCTTCTTTGCCTACAGGAAGGAGGAGCGGGGGGGGGGGGGGGAGGAGGAGAAGGAAAAAACAACACAAAAACCACAACAAGATAATCCTTTTTTCAGGAACTCCCTTGAAATCCCACCACTGCCGGCATAGTTCCACTCCTAAGAATATTAGTAATTTTTTGACTCCTCTCCCCGTAACATTTTTATTATAAGCTCCCTGAGGGCTGTGTCTACATCTTCTTAATGTAAACCTCTCTCCCTCTCAGCAGACCTAGAGCCAGTAAATATTGATTGGAGGGGGCGTGCCATGTTCTTTTAGAAAAGAGAAAGCAAGCCCTCTTGTTACTAGAATTCCCCAGACAAGAGAAGTCTTTAGAGCGAGTTGCATATAAGGTGTAAAGCAACTCTGAGTATTGTAAACCACTTACGAAAAGAATGCAGGCCTTGGGAGGAGGGGGAGTGGAGAACAAATAATTCCCAAATGTCTGCCTGCAGAGGGGTGAAAGCTTGGCCTCTGTGCACCGGTGCCTAAGCGCATCCTGGAGACAGAGTTTTGGGTGAAGTAGAAAAGAACAGCTTTACTGATTTGCCAGGCAAAAGGGGACATCGCAGGCTCAGGCCTCAAAAACCATGTGTCCCAAACTGGGAGGATTTGGTGAGGAGTTTTTATAGCAATGATTCAGGGGCAGAGCTGCTGCTAAGGATCAGGGTGTGTGCAGGGCCTGCACTCCTTTAATCTGGCCTCAGGTGGTCTCCTCCCTTGTCTCTGCATCCCCTCCCTTCCCTGATTAGCAACTGTTCAAACCTGCCCTTTGGAAGGTCATGGAGGCTGGAGTCTATTCCCTACAAACAAGAAACAGGGGACACTGAAAGGCTTCCGTATCCAGGAGCCCCACTGGGTCCTGCTCTGTTTCAATAAGGGCCTAAAAAATGTTATATTAATGATCTATTGAGCACATTTATAGAAATCTTAATAAAGAAAATGCCAAAGGTTCTGTGTTCTTGTGGAGACTACATCCTACTCTGAGGCAAAAAGCAATGCTTGAAAAAGCCCTGATAATACTTCCTTACCACAACAGCTTGTCATGGAAAACTCCGTTGGCCCACAGAGCCACAATGACCAGTCCCCAGTGAACCTCCATTGGCTGATGGCCCTGGCTGAGCCAACCTCTGCTTCTGCTGCACTGTTCCTTTTCCTAGAATATACTTCCTCCTCTCCTCTGCCAGGTGTGACTGTCTTCATCAATAGGATTTTAAATCCTTTTCTTTCAGCGAGTCTTTCCAAATTCAGATGCTTTCCTTTAAATCCCCTCAGCCACGGTACATTAATTTCAATTCACCAAGCCCATCGTGAAGGTCTGCCCTGTGTAAATCATTGTGCTGGTGTTGTTTGGGGGGCACAAGCTGTTAAGAAACTGTCCCTGCCCTCAAGGAACTTACAATCATAATGCAGTTGCAAATATTTTGTATGACAAATATAACATAGTTATTTTATCGTGTTAGATTATTGTATAGGCCGAGTTAAAATGTGGGCAAATATATTTCACAACTGGCCATTTAGATTTTTACAAACTCCCCTGACATGCTATGGATAGCTCCTGAGATAAATGCCGTCCTGACCCCTGAACACAAATAATGGTTTGCTGTAGTGTTGATTTTCATTCGTGAGTTATTTCTCTTCTTCCTCCATCACCATAATCTTCTTTGTCTTCTCTTCCCAAGATGAATTCATTGAGCACTTCTTTGTGTTACTCACTGTACAGTGGCAGCCAAAACTGAGGGGTTTGGTTTGTGTTCTATAAACAGTAGGTGTTTAATAAATGATAGATCCACTGCCTTCATTTCCTTTTAACTTGTCCGCAGATATTCTCCAAAAAGAAGGAAAGGGAGAGAGTGGGTTTGACACAAAGAAATCTCATGAATGTATTGGTGCCTTCACGGGGTTCGATAGTAGGTAAGTGAGAAAGAAGGCTAAAAAAAGAGTAAAAGCAGGTGTAGGGGAGGGGCCACGAGGAGAGGATGAATCTGACCTTCCATACCATCTCAGTTAATCCTTTCGCCTCTTCCCTGCCAAGGAAGCATTATGAATTGTTCCCACCTTAGCAATGGGGAAACAGGCTCAGGAAGGTCAAGCATCTAGATCATCTGGTTCAAATCCAGCTTTGTGACTTTAAAGGCAGTGGCAGGCCGACACTCTTTCCCCCACAAGATGCTCTCTCCTCTCCAGTGCGCAGGCAGAGGCGAGAGAAAACACTGGGAGAAGAGGGTCCCAGGTGTAGCTGGCACATGCTGACACTGGGACCTGCTGGATCTACAGGCGTCACTTGAGAGCCAGGCTCTGCGCATCCCCCATATTTCTGCTTGTGCCCCTGCTGACTGCTCACATGTGCCAGGACCCAGGGCCACCATGCCCACTGAGCCCTCCCCAGGCCTGTGCTAGTCCCTCACCCTGTCGCTTCTCTCACTCCGCCCCTCCGGTCTTGGCTTCCATGCTCCTCCAGCTGCCAAAGGAGCTGGCATTACCAAGCCTGGTGAGCTTTCCCACCTAAGGAGAAGTCAAGACTTCGGCAGTCTCTGGGCAGCACGCTGTTTATTATTTCATCATGACACTATTAGTAGTAATCCTAGCTAGCCCGTGCTGACCACACAGTATGGGCTTTGTAACCCTCACAGCATCCTTGTGCATTAGGAAGATACTATTATTCTCATCTTATAAATGAAGACGCTGACGCTTAGTAAGATCAATTAAGCTGCATAATAAAAAGGAGCTCAACTTCATTAGTGCTCAAGAAAATGCAAATTAAAACTCCAATAACTTTGACAAGAATCAAATTAGCAAAGTTAGTAAGTTGGACAATATCTAATGTTGGTGAGAATCTGGAGCAACAGAAACTCTTACACTTTGTTACGGAGGGCATACATATCCACTTTGGAGAAGAATTTGCCAGTATCTAAGGGGAGAATGCGCCCACCTTCGGATCCGTCAGTTCCACCCCCCTTCACTCAAGGCATATATGTTAGGGAAGCACTCAGTGAGCACAAGGATATAGGTACAAAAACACTTATGGCAGTGTTGTTTATGATAATGGAAACAACCTAAATGTCTATCAACAGGAACATGGGTAAATAGATTATGGTGTGGTCATACAAGGAAATACTGTATAGCAATAAAAGGGATAACTAGAGCTAGACCTAGCAAAACAAATAACTCCCAAACATGTTGACTGCAAAAAAGCAGAAACCAAAGAATACATACCAACAAACAAAGAAAAAACCAACACATACTATATAATGCTTTTATGAGATTTAACCACTACGAAACAATGCTTAGAGATATGTACACATATAGCAAATATATAAAAGATGTATTGTACACGGGAATAAAACACCAGATTCCAGACACTGGTTACCTTGGGGGAGGAAAGGAAAATGAATAAAGAAGCACACAGGGCTCTTCAGCTGTACTGATAAAGTTTTTCTTCTTAAACAGGATAATAGGTATATAAGTGTGATTATGTTAACTTTTTTGCTTTTGGTATGTTTTGATAAATTCATAATGTATTTTAATTTTAAGAATTGTTTAAGGCCTCACAAATAGGAAATAGGAGTTTAGATCCCACACTTTTTTGCTTCCCAGTACATCATACTGCCCATCAGAGTAAGGAGTGAATATTTACAAAAAAAAAAAAAAGCTACTAATTCCATCTAGTCTTTGCACAGACCTTGAGAATGCAATTGTTTAGTGACAAAGGGACCCTTACTTTGTATACCAGAGGCAATCCTGAAAAACAAGCTATTAAATATTAATAGCTTGAATCATGTTTTTCCATTGCCTTAGGTCACTTATTTAGAACTATGTTTCTACAAACATTTTCATGACAAAGCCTAAGGAAAGCAACATAGGGATCCTCACATTCATTTCAAATGATTTTGTTAATGTAGAATCCTGAGGCTATTTCATTCTCCCAAAGAGATCCATCAAATACTAGACAATGAATCAGTTTCTTCATTTAAAGCCCCTTTACAGTAAAATACTCCACAAAATTTATCCTTATTTTGTTGAAAGTTCTCACTTAGTTCATCAGTATCAATTCAGGAACTTAGCAGGAACTCCTTCATGTCCTCTGATAATTATCCATTGAATGCCCATCAGTTGGTGCTCTGGTAGATGCTGGGGAAATAACAGTGGACCAGACAGCCCTGCCCTGAACGAGCTTTCAGTTTCCTGGAGGAGGCCAACAAGTAAAGCAGGTAGATATAGTACAGTGGGGTGTGGTGCTGTGACGGGGTATATGGTGGCCTTGATATGGAGGAACAGAAAGTGGGACTTAACCCTATGGTGTTGGGTCTGGGGAAGCCTCTGAGTGAGGGTGATATTTAAGCTGAATTCTAAATGATGAGTGAAAATTGGCTTCTAGTTAAAAAAGCAATTTCATTCTTTCTTTTCAGAGGATTCAGTCATCTTATTGTTGAATTTTTTCATCAACCAAAGTGGAGGAGAAAAGCCGTATTTTAAGGTATCTCTTACCTGAGAAAAGAGACCTGTGATTCTTCCATAGATGTATTTCATCATCCTTTTTACTGTGTGTTCAAAACGAATCACAACTGAGTAAACTAGATTCCTACCATCCTTTGTCAAAAGTGTGACTACACCCCAGATCTAAGTGAGTAAGTCGGGGCAGATGTGTCTGCAGTGAGAACATAATTGCCCTGATTTTACTGCATGTTTTTAAAATCCCTCATGGCCTAGTTACCCAGGAGAAGGCATATAAACTCAGCTTCTCTGCACACACAGAAGGATCAGAGCACAGACCAGGAAGCATAGGGACCGGAAGGTATCACTGCAGCATCTTTCAGCCACGTTGACTCCATTTAATTCCCTCAAATCCTGCATTCATCAGTGTAATTGGATTATTTGCTTTGGAGTTATTCTAAGGTTGAGTACCCAGTTTGATTACATGGGGTTTGCTGAGGGACCGGATTTCCAGGAGTTGCGGAAGCAGATGTCTCTCAGGAAATTGTGAATCAAAACCAACCTCCCAGACTCCCAATCCCACTAGTTAAAAGAAGACACACATAACTCAGATAACAGGATATAAAATGAAGATCTAAATGTTTATTAATTACAATAAAGATCTAAATGTTTACAAATTACAATAGAATGTAAAATCACAGAGTTCGCTATTTTTAAACAAATGTAGCCATTAAAAAACTTTAAACAAGAAAGTGATTTTTAAAAATTCAAAGTAAGAAATCTGGTGTAAGCAAAGATGACATTTTAAAGTATCATCAGTGAATTTTCACACAGACTTTCCATCACCATAATATTCACTTATATCTTCAATCTTACACAGCAACAAAGTCACAGTAAGGAAGCCGGCAACGGCTTCTGAAGGGAAATCAAAGAAGCCTAGAGCGATTATGTTTTCAAAAGGATCTTGGGGAGTTGAAATAAGGCCTGCTTCTCCACGGGCTGACAACGTTTAACTGGGATGGGAACAGCAGCATCCTTTTCTCTGATTTTACCTTTGAACAGAATAAAAGGAACCCACTGTAACATTCTCCCTCACAAAGAGATGCAGAACCCAAGCCTGACCCCCAAGAAATCCTATAATCAAAGTAAACATGAATCCCGCTCCTACAAATGCTGGTAATAGCATGTTACAGCGTTCAATAAAATGTCTTCCTCTTGCGAACCTTCCTCTGGATTTTTAACACAACCTTCCTGGATTGAAAAAATAGTTCCAATAGTCAGGAAATGACAACAAAGCTGCAACTGCTGGCTGTACGGCATTACTAAAAACTTAGCAGCATTCACTAATGAAAGAGAACACAGCTGGGAGTACACAGGGCCCCATTACACAAGGCTCAGGGTTTATGTAAGGAAGCATAGGTTATCATAATGTAAAAGCCTGCAATGCCTAAGTGGGTTTGTATAAAACGAGTCCTTTGACAGACAGTGTCCCTAATTAACACAAACATCTCTCCCTGTCCATCTTGTCAACCTCCTCTGTAATCTTTGGCTGATTGCTACCTGCTGAAACATCTGAAAATGTATCACACATTAAAAGAAAAAACAAAGCCATAGAGGCTAGTGAAATTGTAAAACTGACAAAACATGTAGATTTCATGGAGTCAGTGGAAACGATGTTAGAGAAATGTTTAAATCACAGGAAAGCCATGGTGAAATAGGTACCTGGCAGAGCAGGACCAGAAAACAACTCGGGAAAAAAAAAAAAAAAAAAAAAAAAAACCCAGAAAAAGAAAATTGACAAGGATGATGATAATGCGTGCTTCAAAAAGAAAGACTTGAATGTCAAAAGACTAAGAGAAAACAGATGAAGCACTCAAATGTTTTTTTTTAAATGACCACACCTATATTATTCTAAAACTGTGTGAAATAAGCTATCAAATCATTTTCGTGAAAAATTATACCCAAAGCAACATGATTCATTTTTCATTCCGTTCTAAGTTCTAGAATATGGTTGCCTTTACAATACATAGATGCATTTCTTCCAGATAAAATCCTAATCGGACTGTAAATTTTGACTATAAACTTGCACTCTCAGTTTTAAGGAGCGCCAGCCGTCCTCAGTAACAGCCTCCCGCTGTGTTACCAGCCTCTCGCTCAAATTTGATCCTCTAGGCCTCTGTGCAATGTTTCCTAACGACTCAGAGAATAAACCTCCAGCTAGCCCAAGGCCTTCTTCAACCTGGAGGCCTCATCCAAGTGTTCTGCGTCAAGAGGTCTTTTATCAGCCTGCCCTTTGGCTGAACTGTCCTTGAGTCTTAGGTCACTTTGAAGTCTTTGACCTTGACCTTGGACTCTTTAAACACTAAGGAAGAAAGAGATAATGCTAATTTCATATGCTGTCAGGGAGGAAAACTTTCTCTGCCCACTATCCCTTACAGACAGCACCTGGTTCAGGAGTGGGCCTGTTTCCTGGTCCCATGTGTGGCGTCTTCTTTTGTCCCTCTGGATTTCAGTGTGATGACTTCTCCCTTATAGGGTTCACGCTCCACGGGGGTAGGCGTGCAAGTCTGAAACAGAACATTTCATTTTTCTCTTGTGGCTTACTGACTTCTTGAATTCAAAGCTAAGTTCTGCTCCCTAAGTGAATTGTGAGACCAAAAATGAGCCTTGTGAATTTATCATGTGCCTCCCATGCCCTGCGCTTTCACAGAAATTCCCGGCGACCTTGAGTACCGGCATTGCCCCACTCTTTCACTGGGGTTGATCTGCATCAGACAAAGGCCGAGGGAACACTTCCTAACAATCATTCCTTCCACCGCAACTTTCACTGGGGCCTCTGCCATATCCTCACACATTCTGTTCTATAACCACCTTACAGGCTTTTCCAACATTCTACCTTTTCTTGTAGTTTCAATTCTAGGTGTCTATATTCCCAGAGTGTTTTGTTGTACGTCTCCTGAGACTTTCAGCTTTTTGTTTCAGATTCTAGCAGTCTGTGTGTGTGTTTCCTCATTTTCCTGATAGTCCCCGCTTGTAACAAGCCTTCCACAGAATCTCCCATCTGGGACTATACCCCTTTGGTGGCCAACTGTGTAGCAGAACCCTGGATTCAGCTAGAGTTAATTCAGTGCTTGAGCAGACTTTTGAAATCAGGACTTTCTAAACAAAGGGATTCATAAGAACTAAATCCTACTGTTTGTCAATGTGGACACAAATTCACTGGCAAGTCCAGTAATTGTAAACCACAGTGATTAAGGGCATGGGCTCTGGAACCAGCTTGCCTGGGCATGTTACTTAAAACTGTGCTTCAGCTGTAAACTGGGGATCGTAATAGCTTCTAATTTATAGGGGGGCTGTGAGGATTAAATATATGTAAAGCATTTAGAATAATGCCTAGCATATAAAACCTCTTAAAAAATAAATATGTGCGTGTGTACATTTGTGTACATCTGTCTTATTTATTTTTTTTTTGCGGTACACAGGCCACTGTTGTGGCCTCTCCTATTGTGGAGCACAGGCTCGGGACACACAGGCTCAGCGGCCATGGCTCACGGGCCCAGCCACTGTGCGGCATGTGGGATCCTCCCGGACCGGGGCAAGAACCCGCGTCCCCTGCATCGGCAGGCGGACTCTCAACCACTGCGCCACCAGGGAAGCCCCATCTGTCTTATTTTGACCACCAAAACTAACGTATTGTAGTGATCAACCGTGTGGGCTCTGGAGAAAGGTAGGTCTAAGTTTGAATTCTAGCTTTGCCATTTACTGGCTGTAGGAAACTGGCAAGTTAATAAGCTCCTCTGAGCCTACTCACTCATGTACGAAATGCAAGGAATAAAACCTACCTCACAGGCACATGAGATTTCCCAGATACAAAGCATTTCCCTCATTCACTCAGTAGATATTTACTGAGCAGACACAAGCCCCAGATATTCTGCAGAGGATAAAGCAGAGAACAAGACAGAGACCGTGTCCCTACAGTGGAATTTGAAGCACACTGATCACTTAGTGACTAGGAAGACTCCTGACCTCTGTGCACAAGTCCAAGCCTCTGTCCACTTTCTGTGTCTGGTTGGATGCTTTGCTGGACTTGCATCTTGGCTCGCTATCGACTCAGTCCTTTCCTTCACCCTGGATCCTGCCATGACCTTGAACATCGACATGGGCTAATGAAGCACCAACTTCCCGTGGCTGCCACCCAGCCCCTGGACATTGCAGTTACCTGGAGCCAATCCACACCTGAAACTTTACATTAATTTAATACCCCACCCTCTGACCACATCCCCCATTTCAGGTCTTTAGTCTCCATGTTTTTTCTTCTCCTGGTTTATTTTTCAAGCCCAACTATATGTAGGTACGTAAACCTAAGGTGACCATATAATTTATCATCCAAACTGGGACGCTTCTGAGAGTGTAAAGGGAAGGATGTTGGTGGGAAGGAGATCCCTAGTTGAGCTCCTCTCCTCTTTGTGTCAGTTATCCCGGCCAGAGCTCAGTTTCCCTCATCCTCTTTTGTTCTGCTTCACCACTGATCTGCTCCCAAGGTTGCACTTCAGGAAATATTCAGGAATATTATATCCTGAATAAATATTTGCACTTTGCACTTTGTCTAAGAATCCCTTTCCGGCTGCTCAGTCACTGTACTAGCAATGCCACGAGGCCCCTCTTAGCCTGGCTGGTCACTCTGGTCACACTGACCGTCAAATGTCTCTGACCTGACTGGCCAGGTCTCACGTGCACACAGCCTTCCTCTTCATCTGCTGCTGAGGCTCGGGACGGGCAGGGACCAATTTCCCGCCAGGATGGCTGTGGGCTGTCAACCACTCCTGCCCACACCGCAACCTCAGACACAGACCGGCCCTCTCTGGGGAGGCTTCTGCTGCCCCACACTTCACAGTCTTCCCCTTTATAGACAAGTTGACAGGAATCAAAGACGATTTAAGTTCTGGTCTCAAGCCTTGCAGTACTTTCAACCTTTTAATCTTTTCTTATCCTTAGATGTGGTTACGTAAGTTCTTTAACGCTAGACCCAGGTCTTGTCCATCTTTGTACTGTCTATTGCCCCTGGCATTGTACTCTATATACGTTTTAGAACCTCAATAGATGTTCACTGTGACGAAATGGAAAGGTGATGGCACTCGTTCTGCAGAATGTTAAGCCTTCCCTGCATTATTCCAGAGTTCGGCTGCACACGTTTTCTAAGCAGACTTACGCTGCAGCTCTCAGGAAAAGTAGTCACGTGGCTTCTCTCTAGTGGCAAATGGAAAATCTCCATCTCAAGTGTGACGTGCCCAGCCCTGACATGGGCATCAGCATCTGGTACAACCAGTGCATAATGCTCAGAGGTTATCCTAGTGGTTGGGTTCAAAGCGGGCTTCTTTTCCAGGTATCCAGGATGAGCACAGTGATGACAGGGACACCATCCTGAGTCTCCCAACTAAATACATACCTATTTCTTTTTTTTACTTATTTATTTATTTTTGGCTACGTTGGGTCTTCGTTGCTGCGTGCGGGCTTCTCTAGCTGCGGCGAGCGGGGGCTGCTCTTCGTTTTGGTGCGCTGGCTTCTCATTGCGGTGGCTTCTCTTGTTGAGGAGCACGGGCTCTAGGTGCGCAGGCTTCAGTAGTTGTGGCACGTGGGCTTCAGCAGTTGTGGCTCGTGGGCTCTAGAGTGCAGGCTCAGCAGTTGTGGCGCACGGGCTTAGTTGCTCCGCAGCATGTGGGATCTTCCCGGACCAGGGCTCGAAGCCGTGTCCCCTGCATTGGCAGGTGGATTCCTAACCACTGCGCCACCAGGGAAGTCCCTGCATTCCTACTTCTTAGAGGACATTAATGCAGCATAAAGCTCACAGAAAGACCAGGATGAAGTATCAGAGGGTTCTGGGTTGAACAAAGTAAGCAGGTCTCTTCTCTTCTTCGTGTTCTCTTAGTTTTCGTCTGATCTCACTGGTCAGCTTTCTCAGGCTCCTCTGCTGGCTCCTCCCCTCAGCCTCGGAAGGTTGGCAGCCCCAGAGCTCTTTCTCAAGTCCCCTTTCTTCTCTGTCTACAGTCTCTCTGGTGGCCTCAGACTTGTGTTTTTAAATAAATGTAGATGCCAGGATTCCTAAATTTTATGTCCAGCCCCAATGCCTCCCAATTTCCGGACTCCTTTATCCAAATGGCTAACTGACCTCTTCACAGGGAGGTGTAATTAGCATCTCAAACAGAACTAGAACTTAAGCACCACAAACTATAGTTGAAAGAGAAGTAGGATTAAAACTCTTTGAGCCCAGAGACTGCTGTCTTACTTACACCTGTACCCCCGGCACCTGGAATATGGAATTGTATCTGGTGCTTAACAAACATTTGTTAAATAAAAGATTTCTTGACTGTAGAACTTTTTAGAACTTTTTAGATGATATTGGGCAACAGAATCACCTGAGGGTAGCATTATCTAAAATCACTTGAAAGCTTTTTTAAGGAGCACCTAAAAGAGACTAGGATCCTGAGCGCACACCTTCGGAAGACTGATCTGGGTGGTGACATTTTTTTCCCCCAGTACAGGCTGGCCAAAATTAGATGATCACACCCCACCAGCAGTTCTTCCCATCTTGATGGGTTTGCAATCAGACAGAAAGGTTTGAGGGTAAAACACTGTGAGAGGCTATCCTAAGTAATACGGGAAACATGGATGGCACCTCACCCAGCAGGGTGCTGGTGGTTTACTTAGGTAGATGGGAGTTCAATTTGAGTTCATAGTATTTAATGATGATTGTCATTGTGATGAGTTCATAGACAAAAATGGGAATTATATCGCAATATGAAGTGCTATGAATAAATATTAATTGCAATCACTATACCCGCATGATTGCAGAAATGTTTTTGGTTAGCTGATCAGGGAAAAGAGGAAGCTTAAAATTGATAGAAAATTTACCTGTATTGTCTGCAGAGAGTAAAATGCTAGGATGCTAGATTTTTCTGAGATTTTTAAGACCAGAGACAAGAATCCTGAACCCCAAGAAGTTACTAATACAATGTTGATCATGGAGGCTAAGATACTAAAATAGCGATAAAGACAACAGAACTTCCAAATACCAAACAGCAGACACTGACGTAACACCAAACGGTCCAAATGAGCAGCGACTCCCTGAGAATGAAATCCATGCCTGGCTGGTGAATTTACAGGTAGGTATTCAGTACCTGGTGAACTTCAAGGTTCTTAGAGGTCCTCACAGGACTGAGCTCTCCAGGGGACTATGAATCACTAGATTCAACAGAGGTGATCTATAACAATGAAAATTTGCATTTTGATGTTTTACAATCCACCAAATGTTTCCATTTAATCCCTGCGAGCTATTTCTCCAGGACAATGTGAGCACATAATTTGGTCATCAGTAAGTATTTACTGGATGGACACTGAATGGTTAGATAAAACATGGAAAGACAGTACTCACAAAGTCCCTGTATACAGTGATGTACTGGTAAATGTTGACAACCCACCTTCCCCTTTTCTCACCACTCCTAAAGCCCTGATTCATAGCACTTGCCTATTTCTGTAGTGTAAATGCTCTCACCATGGCTGATTTCAAGCTACTGACATCACTGAATGAGGAGTCGGGAAGGGATACATACAAGTGTCTCTCATAAGCCAAAATGAGCTGGCTCCAACATATGTACCGCCTTTTGCAGTTCCTAGCAATCAATCCGAGGAAATCAGAATTACACGACAGCTGATGATATGGAAGTATTTCCTCCGGGCCACCACACTGAGAAAGACACCGATAAACTGTTATTTCGGAAATGGAGAACACCCATTTCAAGGACTAGATCAGCCATCCATTTAAGTTTATCTTACCTAAAAGGCAAATTATGCTTATGGTTGCAAAGGCACAAGCCAGTTTAAAAGCTTTGGCGCAGTATTCTGAAACCATGCATTACTCCATGAAGCTATCCCTGCTTCTCCAGAAGATGCAATGTGACCCTAATTTTCCAAAATAGATTGGGTTGCTTATTACTGAAAACAGAGAAAAAGGGATGACTTGAAGAATGTCTGTGCTTCCAAATTTTGGTAAAAATTATTATACTCCAAACACACAGAAATTCTAGGAATAATCAACCATTTTGAGTTTAAAAAGGTTTTGTTTTTGTTGTTTTTGGTAAAGAAGGAACAGTATATAAGTTGATTTTCTTCTTTCAAAATGTACTTGAACACCCAAGCTGCTGTCACAGTGGCCCTCCATGTGCACAGTTGGGTGAATACACGGATAGAGAGGGCCAACAGTATAAGGGACTTGAGCAGCCGTGGATTTTGGTATCTGCAGATACTGAGCACCTAACCCTATGGATACCAAGGGACCATGTACTGTTTTTCCTTCCTCTTATATTTTTCTTTCCTAAATCCCCCAACACTCTTCCTTAAGTGACGTTTTATATTGAATTGAAATATGTATTTTATTATGTAACATATATCAAATAAATTTTGATGTTTCATCTTCTGATTTAAATTTTTCCCCTTAAGGATCCCCTGTTTAAATATTAAAATAAAGTAACAATTCCCTGAAGCTGTCAAATTGCATTAAAATGTCATTTCTCTCCTTTGAAGTTCCTCACACTATCCGTTAACAGTGATAGCTGCACAGCACGATGCCAAGTTTCACTAAGTAATAAAATCGTGGATAAGAATCAAGTTCACAGACAACCCCACTGGGAGGAGGCAAGAAGCAATCTTCTGTGTAAATTTATTTCAAGTCCTTTCTATGACCTCTGAAACTATAGTCTTTGCTCCTTCCATTTGCAATTTGTTTATTTATCAAACGCCTACTACATAGGAAGTACTGGGAATAAAAAATAAGTTCCTCGAAGAACTAACGTTCTAGCCAGGAGACCAGCTGAGTTCTGGGACTGACAAACACTGGCGTGTCTCTACAATCTGTGCTTTGGAGTCCACAGTGGTAAGTGATTAATTTTCTTGGGAAGGATAACAGGATAGCAGGAGAAATGGTATGGGCCTTTCCTGCTTGCCTTCAAACTCTTATCCTCACTTACAAAGAAACTGAATGTTTCAAATGAAAACCAGAGTAAGAGCTCTAATTACCTCATGTGAATTTAAAATCTAGGATTCCTAACAACTCTTTTTCTTAACTTTAGCATAATATTTTTCTTCTATAAAATTATCTTTGCCTAATGGAGAGAAAAAAGGTCTGAAACATCTCCACACAGTCCCCAAACCTCATTTTATTCATTTTATTTGATACTTTTTCCACATCAACACTTTTTAAAATAATGCATTCCCCATGATTTGAGTTTCACAATCATTTTCTTCTCTTTTCTTGCTCTACAGAGGTCTCATGTACAGCGGGAATCAGAAAGGCCTTATCACACACCCTGGCTCTTATGTTTACTTACCGCTCAGCCCAGGGAAAGTTACTTAATCTTGCTGAGAGTCAGTTTCCTATTCTGTAAAATGGGGATAATATCTCCCACATGGCTTGTTGTGCAGGTTAGGTAAAATAATAAATATAAATTACACCAAATACACTGCCTGGCAGATAGTATGTGCTCAGAACAACATATTATAATACAACCATTACTTACTGCTATTGTAAAAACAATAATGCACTAGAATACCTAAAAAGTTGGTATCAGAAGAAAATATTGAGAAACTAAAATAACTCACAAAATTGAGTGTGAACTCCTAAAAAATGACGTTGGCATTAATTTTGCCAGTAAAATACCCAACAACGATTTGAAAAGGAGGACTGATGAAGCCAGTCGTTCAGTGATCTCGGCATATTTTCCCTACAAGAGGAAGACTTAGGCAAAGTCAGTCCTTTAAATACAGTCTGTCAGGGGTTCCCAGTTAGTCTAGTGTCCCTGCTGGTGGGCAACTGGTACTGACAGCCAGGAGCAGGCTCATCCTGGATCCACTTCAAGCGTCACATGATCCATCACCCCGTTCTGTCAGTACTATCTCTTCTAAGTCAACGCTTACCTGTTTATCCCTTGGATTACTACTACAAGTGTCATGAATGAACTAGCCGTCATCAAGGCCTCTCATTTAGATTTTTTCCCCAAACCTAGAATAATTTATCTCCCATTAACTCATTTAACTCGATCTTTATGGTTTACATTATATGGTTTATTGCTTAAGTATATATATAGCTTTTGTAGTCAGATAACCGGAGTTTATGTTTTGGTCCTGCCATATACTAGCTGTGTGACATGACCAAGTTTCTTAATTTCCTGAAGCTTCAGTTTCCTAATATTTAAAGTGGTGGGGGGGGGGGCTTCCCTGGTGGCGCAGTGGTTAAGAATCCGCCTGCCAATGTAGGGAACACGGGTTCAAGCTCTGGTCTGGGAAGATCCCACACGTGCAGCAACGAAGACCCAATGCAGCCAAAAATAAATAAATAAATAAATAAATAAAGTGGGGAAAATAATACTCCCTCGCTCACAGGGTTGTTACAGTGACAGAGCCCCAGCATTGTGCCTTGCCTTCAGTAAAAGCTCAGTAAATGTTAGTATTGCTGTTATTTACCATGGGATGTTTAGAAATACATGGAAACCTTACAGTCTCTACCTACCTGTCACCCGTCAGTGTCAATATTTACAAATTAACTCCCAGCAAAATAAATTGCAACCTTAAATACTTTGACTGAAATACAGTATATAAAGAAATGTCATGAAGAACCTAGGGGTAAGACAGGAATAAAGACACAGACCTACTGGAGAACGGACTTGAGGATATGGGGAGGGGGAAGGGTGAGCTGTGACAAAGCAAGAGAGAGGCATACGTTACTAACAAACGTAAGGTAGATAGCTAGTGGGAAGCAGCCGCATAGCACAGGGATATCAGCTTTGTGACCGCCTGGAGGGGTGGGATAGGGAGGGTGGGAGGGAGGGAGACGCTAGAGGGAAGAGATATGGGAACATATGTATATGTATAACTGATTCACTTTGTTATAAAGCAGAAACTAACACACCATTGTAAAGCAATTAAACCCCAATAAAGATCTTAAAAATAAAAAAATAATTAAAAAAAGAATTGTAGCATCCTGAGAATTTAAAGCATTCTAGAGCACTTGTTTACTTAATCAAAGCTTTAGGAAGTGGTTAAAAAAAAAAAAGGATGAATCTTATCTAACAAACTCTGAGAATCCACAAGCAAAAAATTTTCACAAGACTTTAGAGGAGAAATCAAAGAGACTACAAGACGCAAATGAAATGAATAGGAAAACAGCCAGAGAACTTTGGAAAAAGAGAAGTATATTTTAAAACGGAAAGAAGACACAGAAGCCTTAGAACTAACCCAAGGGTTAAAATTCTAAGTGCTACACGGCCAAGTTGGGAACATTAATGAGTGAAGCCTGTAGGTGAAAATCAGAAAGGCTGCCTCTGTGGGGCTTGGCCATCCAGCTCCGGCCTGCTCTTACCATGCGGGATTGAGGGCACACGGTGCCCCGCCTCACTCCAAACCCAGCAATTTAGATGGTTTTAGTCTGAAAATTCTGATATATTACTGTATGTAGTGAAGTGAATTTTAAAAACTGTTTAAAACACTGCATGAGCTAAACAAACACTGGAAAATCCAAGACATATTAAAAGAACAAACACCTCTTTTTTAACAACTGGATTATAACAAAGACTTGGAGGCCTTTATTATAAATTCGGTCATCAAAGGGGGAAAGCAAAGAGACTGAACCGATGTTTATTAACCTCCTACGAGTGCCTTACGTTTTAAAATCTCATTTGACTCTTGCAATCTGTTGGGGAGAAAACACTGTTGTCATTTTCCAGATGAGGAAACAGACCAAGGATGATAGAGAAACTTGCTCTTGGCCACACAGCTAGGAAAAGGGAAGCCAAGGTAGAATTCATATTTACCTTGACCTCAAATTCCGCCATTGCTCTGGTGGTCATTAGAATACACCTTGCAGACCTTCAACTACAGGGAGCTTGATGTTTCAAGGGACAGTAGTCGAGTTTGAACTCCATCCTTTTGTTCGTCGGAGGACATGCCTCCCACTGCTGCTCTCAGCCAATGACAGCACGCCACGTGGCTAGATGCAGGCGATGGCTCAAGGGCTGCTTGTAGGCCTTGCTCAACCTTTCTTGGTCTGTATAGTAGTCTAGGATGTTTCCACCACTTGTTTTTCTCCCTCTCTCCTTCACTGGGGCCAGGCTTGAATTGCAGGCTGAGGGCTCTCCCAGCCTTTCCCGGGCTCCCACCTATTTTCTCTCCCAGGTGTTTAAAAAACTCACACCTTTATCCATCTTGGTGGCTGCTTCTCAGAGGACCCTGACTAACAGCAATTGTCAAAAGGCCCACAGGGGCCCTACACTTGCCTGGGAAAACCTGACTTGGTCCATTAGGAAACCCGATAGACGCCAATCTTCAAAAGAAACTGCATCTACCCAATAATGACTTTTTTCTTTGAAAGCTGTATTTGTTCCTAACCTCTTCTAACGCCCCGTGAATATGTTAACCAACTGTATGTGACAACATCCAGGAGCAAGTGACAATCCAGCCCGTGTTAACAGCCCACTTAGCCCCAACTCACCTGGTCCTGCTGCTTGATCCGTTTGTAAATATATTCAGCAAATGGTTTACGAGGAACAAACTTCCCGTCTCCTGCCGTGACGCTGAAGACTCCAGCTTCATACGCCACTTTGCCTCTTGAAATAGTCACAAGGGGCACCCCATGGCACACCACGCCCTCGAAGATGTTGAAGTTAACAGCCTGATGATGAGTTTTTGCCGAAATGGTCCTAATGTAAAAACAGAGATGTTCCCGATCATCACCAGCTCATCTGACAAATATGAAATATTGAAAGAATGACTTAGAAGAAAATTTAGCAACTCTATTAAGCCATAGCTTTATCACTGGAACAAGTGACTTTAAGAATAGAACACAGCATTAACATTTTATTGCAAAGTAATTACATTTTCTGAGAGAAAAACCCAGTAGGTCACTCTTTATGGTGATTAATGAGGACGGAGTGAGTGGAAGAAGGGCATTGTCTCTCGTGTTTATAATTTTAAGTTATTTTTATGTATATGTTTAAAGAACAAAATATTAATTGTAAAATATTTCAAATATAGATGAGTATGATGAACACACTGACTCAATACCACACTCTACAGAATTTTAACATTTTGCAGACACAGTCGAGGTTTCCTCAATACCTCCCTGTCCCTCAAATTCCATCCCTGTCCCTCCCTTCCCAGAGGCAATCGTTAATTGGTATTTATCGTATATGGTCTTTATTATGTTGAGGTAGGTTCCCTCTATGCCCAGTTTCTGGAGAGTTTTTTTAATCATAAATAGGTATTGAATTTTGTCAAAAGCTTTTTCTGCATCTATTGAGATGATCATATGGTATTTATTCTTCAATTTGTTAATGTGGTGTATTACATTGACTGATTTGCATATATTGAAGAATCCTTGCATCCCTGGGATAAATCCCACTTGATCATGGTGCATGATCCTTTTAATGTGTTGTTGGATTCTGTTTGCTACTTATTTTGTTGAGGATTTTTGCATGTATATTCATCAGTGATATTGGTCTGTAATTTTCTTTTTTTGTAGTATCTTTGTCTGGTTTTGGTATCAGGGTGATGGTGGTCTTGTAGAATGAGTTTGGGAGTGTTCCTTCCTTGCAATTTTTTGGAAGAGTTTAAGAAGGATGGGTGTTAGCTCTTCTCTAAATGTTTGATAGAATTCACCTGTGAAGTCATCTGGTCCTGGACTTTTGTTTGTTGGAAGATTTTTAATCAGTTTCAATCTCTTTACTTGTGATTGGTCTGTTCATATTTTCTATTTCTTCCTGGTTCAGTCTTGGAAGGTTATACCTTTCTAAGAATTTGTCCATTTCTTCCAGGTTGTCCATTCTATTGGCATAGAGTTGCTTGTAGTAGTCTCTTATGACGCTTATCCCACTACTGGGCATATACCCAGAGAAAACCATAATTCAAAAAGACACATGCATCCCAATGTTCATTGCAGCACTATTTACAATAGCCAGGTCATGGAAGCAACCTAAATGCCCACTGACAGACGATAAAGAAGATGTGTTACATATATACAATGGAATATTACTCAGCCATAAAAAGGAATGAAATTGGGTCATTTGTAGAGACCCTAGAGACTGTTACACAGAGTGAAGTAAGTCAGAAAGAGAAAAACAAATATATACTAACGCATATATGTGGAATCTAGAAAAATGGTACAGATGAACCGGTTTGCAAGGCAGAAATAGAGACACAGATGCAGAGAACAAACGTATGGACACCAAGGGGAGAAAGTGGGGGTGGGAGGGGTGGTGGTGGTGGGATGAATTGGGAGATTGGGATTGACATATATACACTAATATGTATAATAACTAATAAGAATCTGCTGTATAAAAAAATAAATAAAACTTTAAAAAATTCAACATAGAAAAAACTATACCTTGAAAAGGAAAATTATATCTTGAATTTCTTTCCCTTGTCTGTGGCAAAACTGGAAATTTGAGGACATTAAAAATAACAAAATATGTTGAATATAATCTCAGCACATTTTGTCATGCATCTGCGTATTCCTCAGCATTCTCAGCATTTTATTAATACTTTTCAATCTCACACAATACGACTAATGACTTCTAAGCTGGATATCTGGAAATACTGGGTGTCCGCCTTTCCCTAAATCACATTAAATGGAAAAGGAAAAAGAAAATCTGGCAGCAGTGGATCATACAAGCATAATCTGAAGTTTCTACAAGTGCTTGCTCTCAGGAATGGATTAAAGAAAAGTGCTTTGCTAAAAATCCCAAGGCTAGGTCAAAGGAATAGCAGCTAAAAGCTCCCCTGCAACCCTAATCTGGAGGGGCGGAGCTGGGAGACTCACAGTGCCACCTCCAGTGGAAATGAACGACACGACGCTGACCTGGTCCTGGGTTCCAGAATCCTGTACCCAATTACCTGTTTGGTTTCCACTCCTTAACACATCCAAACAGAATTCTTGATTTTCCATGATGACTCCAGCCCACACACTCAAGTTTGCTCCTCCCTTGAGTTTCTCATCTCAGTAAATGACACCCCCAGCCACCTTTCCTCACTCCTCAAACCATCATCAAGCCTGTTGGTTCTACCTCCAAAAAAAAAATAAATCCCAAACCTGCCCATTTCTCTCCCCCTCTAACGCTCCCACTGAGTCCACGCCACCGTCATCTCTCATCTGGACAACCCCCAACACCTCTTACTGGCCTCCATGTTTCCATTCTTACCCCCCTACACTCCTTACCACCCCCGCACAAAGATGCTCAAATCATATTTTAAAAATGAACATCAGATCAGGTCACTTTTCTGCTTGAAACCCTCCAGTCTGTTCCCCAAGACACAAATAACTGTAGAAAAGCCCAGATAATAATAATCATGAAAAAGAATCTGCTCCCAATGAGAAATATCAGCATGGAAAAGAAAAAGAAGATGTTCCTGTATGTCAGGTGGATACTTTATGACATTCTATTTCATCTTTATAACACCTCTTCAAGGTAGAGAGTATTGTCTACACTTGACAAGTAAATAAATTGAGATTTAGAGAGGTTACATAACTTGTCAAAGGACCTATGACTACTTTGATGAAACGGGAATCTTTTCATATTTTTTAAGTTAACATACAATAAAATTTACATTCTTAGTGTTAGTTCTATGAATGCTGACACCTGGATAGATTTGTTATCCTCACAACATTCAGGACACAAACAGTTCCATCGCCCCCCAAAACTCATACCATCCCTGTGTAGTCGCAACCTCCCCCCACGCGTAACTCCTGGAGATCCTTGATCTGTTCTCTATCTCTTGAGCTGTCTCTTTTCAAGAATGTCATGTAAATGGAATCACAGAGTATGTAACCTTTTGAAGCTGACTTCTTTCATTTGGCATAACTATTTTGAGATTTATCCAAGTTGTTGTGTGTATCAACAGTTCATTCCTTTTTAATTGCTGAGTAGTATTCCAACATATGAATACCCCACAGAGTGTTTATCCATTCACCTACTGAAGGACATTTGGGTTGTTTCCAGTTTTTGATGATTATGAATACAGATATTATAAAGATTCATGTACACGCTAGGTGTGAACGCTTTTCTTAGTGTAAGTTCCCTTGAGTGGCATCACTGGGTCCTATGGCCAATGTATGGTGCACAAAAAGAGCTTCCAGTATCCTTAGGAACCAACTTGCTGGTAGAGAGAAACACTTAAAAGGTTAATGAATAGGAGGTAGGTACAAATACAACAACAATAATTTCAAACACTAAGGAGGAGGGAAAAGTACTGATCAAATAGTAAGTCATGTCATTAAAGTAAGAAAATGAAGAAAATGGGGTAAAGGGTTACTAGGTATAGAATGAGTTAAGATAAGTTATGAGTTGGTGATGAAAGATACAAACTTAAAGAAAATAAATCTAGGAAACAACATAGAGGAGATTTAGACCTTCAGGCTAGAGTGTCGTTTTATGACCATCACAATCTCTCTGCGATACTTCCATAGTCTGGGCTACTGCTTTCCTGCATATCACAGTTACACTGATGGCAGAAGCTCTTGGGCTTATACTGTACAATGTTATATAAGCATGTCTGGACAGATGTATTAGTAAGGTTGCCATACAGAGAAAAGTAAAATGCATAATAATTCATGATGAAATGGTTATATACAAGAATGGGAGGCAAAAAAGGGAAAACCCTAAGACATAAAACTTTATTTTTCCAAGCAGGAAGTTAAGAGTTACAGATACTGTTAGGAAAATAATCTAACAGAAGAAATAAGTTCTATACACAAAAATTGCCATTACGATATCTAAACTATTGAAAAACTGAAGCATAACAATTCCAATGATTACTCAATGGAATATTGGGCTTCTGTGAAAGACTAGAAATAAGAATACACTGGGGAAGCAAAGAAAATGATAATTATATAATTTAAATGGAAAAAAAGTTACAGAAAGCATGGGAAAATACATATGCATGTGGACAAATGCAAAAGGAAATATACAAATTAAAGTGCTTGTGTGGCCTAGGAAAAAACAAACAAATATGAAAGCAAAAGATCTGTGACAACAAAATATCAAATCAGATTTCTCTGCCGCAGCCAAAACAAAGGTCATTTTTTTGACTTTCTCAGCGTTGGGGTTAGCAAGAGAAAGAAGGCAATTAGGCGACATCTAAGTGATTCTCTATAATAAGGCATTATGTCAATGAGGTCAAATTAACACAAAATGTAAATTCTTGGCATTATCACCAGCAGCAAAAAGAATGTGCTTCCACTTTCACATTGGAAGGTGTCTGACAGGGTGTCATTCCTCACCCAACTTTTTCCTTCCAGCCAGAGCTGCAAGTCTCCAGTTCTTTAGGAACTTCCACACTTCTGAGTCTTCCTTCTCCCTGGGTGCCCTTCTCACTGCTCAGATCTGCCCCCTCCCTGACCCAAGACTCTGCTCAAAAATCCTGGT